>NC_054068.1:7966810-8269310 GCF_017639655.2 Falco naumanni
GCTATATAGTAGGGTCAAATCCCTGAGTCATTACTATAATTCAGCTAATGGGTTGATTATTTAAGTATTCTTGCTTGTTCTGACTGATCTAGTCTCTGCTTTCCGAGTACTAAATATAGATTGTTGGCTCTTGTAGAATTAAGGTCAAGGAATAGTATGCTTTTGCTGATATAAAAAGAGCTCGAGCACAAGGTATAGCTCTGTTTATTGTATTACCTATGATTTTCATTGAAACAGACTTCCCAACTTGTATCTATACCGTTCTGTCTTTAACATATACAGCATTTTGTCCCATCTAAATATGAGACATGTGAGCTCAGAGGAGACAAAATTAGATAAACTGATCCCTGAATGATTCAGAAAGTCAGTTCAGAGGTGGACGGTCTCAGCATTTGAAGTTTTTAAGCAAACTAGATGTGAATACTTAAATTTTGGGAGGCAGAAAGATGGATGAGGAGACATACTGTCAGACTAATATTTGAAAGTTCATACCATAACTTACAAACACTGTACCTAAACACATTTAAACTATTTGGTTATACTTCCCTCTTGGTTCTTTTATTTCTGCTGGGAATGGGGGAAGCTGTACTTCAGCCTCAAGCTGTTTGATACAATTATGTTTATTCAGGGTTTTCCATCTGGTGATTATTAGAACTGCTTGTATTCTCAGTATAGCACCTCTTGCCCTGGGTGCTTTGACTTACAAATGGCTATTTCTTTCAGAGTGTGTGTCCATTCAAAACAGAGGCACCTTTGCCCTAAGTTGTTCTGGTTCCTTCATAGCCTGACAAAGTCAAGTATAACAGATCCTTTTCCCAATAAAATAAAAAACGGTACTCCCTCTGACTTCTGTGGCAACACACTTTTGTCAGAAAGAAAGAAACAAAAAGACCATTGTGGCCAGAAAAGCCATTGCCAAATGATGGACTTTATATTCTAAATCAAAAATATTAGTCTGGAAAATGAATGGAAATAAATTAAAAGGTCTAAATGCCTGAAAATGCCAATCTAGGACAAATGTCTCCAGTTTTATGCACTGTTCTTCAGCTAGAAGTGAAATCAGCTTTTAATAGCAAATATATTCCTTTCTTATAAATATTTTTCCATATTATGCAACTAAAGAATATGCTTTTAAAGGAAAACTAAACAGACATGAGTGGAATCTTTGCACTGAGAAATGGCCAGCTTAGTATGCAAGCAACAACACTGTCTCACATTCATTTGAATGCTTGCCATCTGGAACAGATGCATTAGTTGTGGCTTCAGTAATGGCATGGTGGAGGAGAAGACCTTCCTCACCTCAAGATTTCAGTATTACTTAATGGGGCTCCTCATGTGAGTAAAGTAATCGTCTATTCAGCCCAGTGTTTTAGTCGGCTGTCATCTTTACTTTATGCTATAACCTAGACATCTTGCTGTACAGTCTTGCTTGAATACATGCAACATTGCAGCATATATTGTGTGAAAGATGCTATTCCAAATAAAGTCATATTGTATACTTGACTTTGTCTGTATTGATATTGAATGCATTTCTGGAATGGTAATCTTCTATGTACAATATGTGTCTGAGGAGATTTTATCTTATTTCGCACACCAGGATATCTTTAGAATTGTTTATTATTCATGTTATATTTTAAACTGATGCTGGTCTATGCAGATTTTAAATGTGTTTGTCATATACCATTAGTCACTGTGTGAAATCTCTCAGTAATAGTTCTTGAATTTTCTGCAGCTAAGGAGAATTTAACACTGATTGATGGTAGATCACTTAGCTGGTTGGCAGACTTTCCAATTTACGGCAGGAAAATTGCTCTTTTCTTTATGCTCATTCCTTCTTCTGCAGGGGGACAGTAAGATATATGTGCCAGGGTGCACATAACAGCAAGAATCTGATTGGCAATACTGCAGGTCTTTTTTACAATTATAATTTTATCATTTTCAAAAACTGTACTGAATGTCAAGTATTTCAGATGCAATTTTTAAAAACCTCTCTATTTATCAAATGTCGATGATATATCCGTATCATATTTCACATGCAAAAAATGACCTAACATATTTTTGCATGAGGAAATGAGTAAGCTGTCAACGCTTCATCCTTATCTTCTAATAGTCCCAAATTCTCAGTCCTCCAAAGGCTGATTATCTATCGAGTGAAGATTAGCAGGAGAAACAAAGATATTGATTTTCTGTGTGCTGTCTGCAAATATTTCTCATTAACCACTGATTCATTCAAATAATAATAATAATAATAATAATATATTCTTCAGTGAAAGAAGGATATGGGATAAATCTCTTCCCTTTAACACTCAATAGTGAGATTTTCAAAGATATTTTAAGATTTCACACAGAATGCATATGAAGAACTGCAATATGTAATTTTTAGTATCCACTTTCTTTAAAGGAAAATACAAGATAAAAGTTGTCATGTTTAAAAACATAAAAGTCTACTGAAATGCCAACCATAAATTCTAGTAAATTTAGCAGTAGATTTTATAAAAAAAGACTTCTCTGTGAAAAGGTGTGTTTCTTATTTTCAACTGCCTGCAAAGACTGAAAGAAAAAGCCAATCTTTGCCACTTCATAGTATTTACAACCATAAGAGGTTCAAAATGCTGTACAAAAGCGCTGACTTTGCATACCATTCTGGAGCATGCAGAGGTACTTTCTAAAAACATACACATAAGGGGAAAAATAATTGCTAAATTATTGTTTCAAAAAGAAATATAAAATATTGCTGTCGCATTGCGGTTTTACTGCCATGGAGCACGGCATAACTGACACCTCCAAAACATAGATAGTAAACACAGTAATGAAAACAAATGTGTTAAAGTGTGCACTAGGGCCCAATTATGCACTTGCTCAAGGACTTCTGTGGGAGTTCTGCATGTAGCGTGGCTCCAGAATGGTTCCCACAAGGAATGAGGCTACTAAGAAAGCTGTTACAGCTACTGTCCCAACAAACTATTGTTTGGGGAGTTCATTTTCAGCAGCTCCTCCCACATCCCACACTAATGGCAGGCCAGTGCTTTTACAGCTTGAAATTTATGCAAGATCAACTGTGCAATGAAAATTATACCAGTTCATAATTATTATCTTTTATTACTACAGACACTGTGTGGAGTTCATAGTATTGCAAATCTAACAGAAGAAATACTTGGCATCCTCTTTTAAAAATAAAAATTCAGTCTATTTGTAATGCTGAAATGAAGAAAATGAGAACCAAGACACTGGAGACCAGCATTAAAGAAATAGAAAGGTAGTATCTTGATTAAATTTTTCTGTTCTGTCTCAGCCAGCTTTTGCCCATTTCTTACATTTGTGCCTGTCACTCTACTATCTTTTCTGTACTGCTTTTTGAAATACACTCATTAGACAAATACCTATTTCATCAAAAACACATTCTTAGCATGAAGTTCATAAGTTTTCTAAAGACATATTATGGCATTGCGTATTTTAACATATAATTATTGTGATCTCTAAAGCACATGAATCTCCCACAATTTCTACCAAGACTTAACTGTCAGCTTGCAATGGATCAGGGCAGTAATAAGAACTGATCTTTGGTCACACCAGGCGCACTGGGTCCAATCACACTGATGACAAACAGTGGTTAAAAATCACTTCCAACTTCTCAGATGTCTGAAAATGCATCTGTGATGGTAAAGGCAAAAATCAGTCCTGACTAAACCAGACCAATCTTTCAAAGAAACCTTTCTCACTCCTGGAAAGGTAGGCATCAAAGTATGCTTTATCAAGCAGAAACTAAACCCTTAAATCCTCATCTGGAGCAAATAGGCTGGAATATAGCTGTCCCAACATATGAAAAGATTCCTGTATGTGTCAGGTGGCCAAATGCCAGCAACTGGTCTGCCTGTCCAAACCACATATTCCTTCATCCAGAACCATACAATTTCCCACACATCAGATGGTAGAATCTACACTGCCATCAGAGACAGTTCATATCATACACCAGAAAAAAACTGTAAATTGTGACAATTAGAAGAGGTCAGATATCCATGGAACAGCGCCCTTCCTAAAAATCCCACCAACTTCCAGAACCACAACACTTACAAAAATACCTTGTCTAGTAACATTAGTAATGCTGTGTTCTGCTTTATAACGTAATATAAAATGTTGTGACTGATTCAACCAGATGTGACAACTCAAAAGCTGGCATGATAGGTTGAGAAATGTTAATGTAGGAAAGAAAAAGCAAATTAGAACATTTAAAAAATATTGTAGGTATTTGATGTTTGCACTGTTATGAAAAGGATCAGCTATGTCACACTCAGATTTTATAAGAATCTGTAGTTACACCTCAAATGTAAGCTTCCAGTTCATTTTGTGGAGAAGCATACTCAAAGGTGGGGGGAGAGAAGCAAACAGACTTCAGTTTCCAAAATATGATGCAGCTCCAGTGATGCTGGCTCTTAACACAAGCTTGAAGAGGCAGTCCTCAATTTTCAATGTCCATTGAGTTAGGGATCCAAATATTTATACATATTTTCATAGCCATGGTGGTCTGAAGGTGGAAGAAAACCAAGGTTTTCAGGAAGGGATGACATTTTTTCATGACAAGATTTTTATTGGGAAAATCAGACAAGAAATAGGAATATTGTACTTCACAAACAGTGGTGTAGAGCTAACACGATAACAGACTAAATTAGCACATTATCCTTGCTTTTTCTTCTGTTTAATGCTTTTATTATTGCTTTTAATGGATTTCTAAACAAGTAAACAGTAATACAAAGGGAATTATTGTTTCTGGTACTGAACAGTAAATCACCAAACTAAGACAAGCTGTTTTCTAACATCATCAGAAACTTTTCAAGGCAGGATGTGGGACAGCTGCAGGGCAAGCCCTGGCAACCTTAAGGATTCTAGGCCAGGAAGAAACTCAGTTTTAATGTTCTAGATTTCTCCTCTAAGTGACCTGGTAATTTTTCACATTTGAGCATTTGAGTTAGTTATACATATAAGCAAAATGGAGACTTCATCGTGTCCAGAAAATGAAAACATACATCCTCAGGTGGCTGACTTACTGACATTTCATTAGTTTTAAACTTGGTAGTCTTCACTAGTCCTGTTTCTCCTGTGATTCATTCACAGCCTTCATCCTAATCCTGAAAGCTATCTGTAAAGAAATGGATATCTGCCTTAGAGGGAATACTTATCTAACTCTCAGGATAACTAAGTTAAGAAAGTCTGTAATGAAAATTGTGAGTTGGAGATGAAGCTTTCTCAAACAAGTAGCAACATATTATATGGAATGTGCTGTCAGAACAATTTGTATTTGTCTGTTGCAGTGATTTAAGGTCTTACTACAGGTAATTTATACATCTATTCATGGAAGAAATCTACCACCATCACACAGGTAAGGAAACCTAAACAAAACATAAGGAGCTTTTATTAATACCAGTGTAAAGCAGAATTCGCACAGGTTTTTCTTTGGCAGCAATTTGATCTATTGATTTAACACTCAGACAGATAAAGTATCAAAATCTGGATACTTATCCAAACAATAATCTAAACCCTTTGATGCTAGTGCTGCTCTTACATTTGAGAACCTCAAAATCAAAATACCTAGGTTGTTTTTTCCATAAATGCACTTTAGAAAAATGAATTCCTTATTTATTGCTTTTTTATATACAAAATTAGAGAAAATATTTTATTTTTAATGACTTTCCTGTCAAAGTCTATTAGCCATAATGAGTACCTCTGGTTTTCACATCTGCAAATGTGAAACTTCAATACTTGTTGAGCTTCTGATGGGTCTCTAAAGCAAAAGTGGCACTCCATGGAGGAATTACACTATATTAGAATAAACATAATGAAATCATTCTTCAAAAGTGTATTAAGTTGCACAAGGCTGAGTTTGCAATATCCTAAAATGAGAAGAAAGATCTATTCAAATACAAATATGTGAGAGATTATTTGCCAGAGAGGGAGAAGTCTAGCTACAAGCACAGGTGCTTTAAAGCACAAATCCACACCATTAAGCTCTGGCACAGCTGTTTCATAATAAATAAAAAAGAGAAATATAGAAACACCCATTAAAGTCTCGTATGATACAACCTATGAAGAAAGAAATTTGTTTGTAAACTGCTATCACATTAACAATGGAGGCCAATTGAGAAAACCTCCAGATCTGACAGAATGATTTTATACTGAGAGTGCGGAATTGTTTATTAAGACTTTGAGTGACGGTCTAATATATTAAATCAGCTCAGAAGACTGTAAAATGCATTAGCATTAGCAATTTAATACCTCCAACAAATTTAACTGTCACTCATGAGCATATCTGTCCTTGTTAAAGGAAAAAAAAACCTGAAGCGCCATCTTTGTCGTGATGGACAATAAAGTTAGGAGAGGCAAAAGCCTTTCTCTGTACATTGGTGATGAGAGAACTGTGTTACATTTATCATAATTAACTTTCACAGTTGGCAGCATTTTTTGGCAAATGTGTTATTTGCTCAAGCTTGTGAAAGAAGTTTTAAGAACTAATCATTGGAGCCAAGCCTTAGCTTGCAATCGTTTCAGGGCTGGATTTTAATCAATTTAGAAATGTAATTACATGCCAAATGTGTACACAGTTACTTTGATTACACACAGAAATTGGGCAGTTTCATAGTCAACTAACTGATTGTAGGCAGTTGGGTGCAAATACCTCATCTGAATGAGCTGTTGCTAATAACCTTGTGTTAGAGCCATTTGTGGAACAATGTAGCAAACTTCTTTAAAAATCAGGATCTTTAAAGGAAATATTTCCAAATTTCAGTTTTATTCAGGTGGATAATTTTTCTATGCATCATTACTGTTTTTTAAATTTTAATTGTTGCTATTAATAGAGCAAAACATAACTTTTTAAAAACTGAGCAGAAAAAAAATTAAATTGAAAAGGAGGTCACTCAAATATACTGTGCGATTACTTTGCAGCGCAGTAATGAAAAGCATCTCAAGTGTAATGTCCATCAAACTACAATACAAGGGTTTCAATACAAAGAACAGAGCAGAATTGTTTTGATTTTTGAAGAAACAGAATTAACAAAATGCCAGGCAATTGACATGAATCACTGAATTAATAAAATGCAGTGTTTAGCCTACTGTATCAGGAGTCCTTAGATAACTACTGCGTGTTTATGAAAATGTTCCTGAATCCTAATATTTGTGTGACATCCAGTATAATTAATTTGACAATTAGTGTCAATTATTTGATGGCTTCACATTTGAAAACTTTCAGAACTCCACTCAGGGAGCAGCAGCAGTAGCCCAATTCCTTTGGTGACCAGCAATGGAGTACATGAGCAGCAATGAACAGATGAAATTAATAGTTTGCTTAGTAATAACCAGGATTGACAGGTTAATAACAAAGTCACTACCTAAAAAGAAGTCACATTTGTGGCTATAATTTGAAACAAATACTTTAATTGCCTCTTAGGATAGCTGGTAACAACATTACACATAAACAGAGCTAGAAGAAGCGGATATATTAAATAGTTTACTCAGGATTTTATCTACAGTGGTTTTTTCTACCAATGCATTCAACCTACACTTGCTCACAGGAAAACTGATTCTTGGGGCATTGGGTAGGTAAACCACAGAGAAATAGGAGGTGACAAACTGAATGATGAGAGCAGACACTCAGGACAACAAGCAGTTCTTATTCTTCCTGTGTAGTAAGAAATCATAGGAAGCAGTGCTTGCCTGTTCATGCTTGGTGCGTGCCCCACTACGGGTTTTGCAGGTAAAGAATTGTCCTATCGGTCTGTATTTAGTAGCACAGTAGATCAGAGATATCCCTAAAAGCAGCTTTTACAACTAAAAATGTTGATGAAATGTGTATGTTTTCTTCTTTCTTTTCTACCAGTAGCTAAACAAAACCCAGCAAGTCAAATTGTTAGCTTACAGGCTTTGTTGCTCAGTTGCCAGTTAAAAGATTCTTCCAAATCAAGCTGTTTAAAATGACTGCTGAAACCACTAGCCAGCTGACTGCTGTCAGTAAACGGGGGATTGAGCCACTGGTTGGAAGCTGTTTATCAAAACAAAGGCTGCGGTATACAATTAGACGTGGTACAATTCTTGAGATCCAAGCAGCAGCCCTCACAAATGATGACAGATCAGGCTTGAAAATACTAACTTCTGCTGAAATAACATTCCTACTGTTAGATGATCTTCCTAGTGACAGATGCTCAGTGGTCTTGGTGTCAGTGACATTGTGTAACATCCAGCTGAAGAGGCCCAAGCCTCCTCCAGGGCTGTTGGTGTCTCACAGTCGCTTTGTCCCATCATCTGACAAATCATGAATAACTTGGTCACGTTGGAGCGTGACTTGGTCTTTGGGCAGGCTCACATGGCTGAAGGTTATCCTGCCTTCCTTGCACTACAGCTGCTCTGTGAGGGCTCTCTCCAAGCAATTCCCACCACCAGTTTTGGTGTCTTCTCTCCCTTTGCTAACTAATCCCCTTTTTTTGGGTGCACACAGGAGTTTGAGACTGAGGAGTGAAATGGGGAACTGTAATAATAATGATCATTATTATTATTGTTGACCTTGTTACTTCCCTGATCCAATTGTCCATTTAGTCCAAAAACGGTTGTCCTAGCTCAGCTGAGGGCACAGCGTGGGACCAGAAATCAATGTGTGAGAGCAGAGGGGAGGGCAGGGACAGCCAAAGACAGCACTTCTCCCGAGGAAAATGCTCATCGGCCTTCAGCCTGAAAAGGGTAATACAGCAACCATTGTTAGTATTGGAGAGTTTAAATTTAGAGCCTTCTCCAGCTGATTTGTCATTCAACTTCTTTGTCATTTTACACCTTGATTTTTGGCTTATTCCTCTTCACCACTGAAAGTGCATTACTCTGATGAAACTAGGAAATGCCATCTCCTTCGCTCATTCCAGAGCCTTTTGGAAGAATTGCTGTCTCCAGACATTCCCATGTCTGATACCACAATCAATTCTCCATACTTTCCTCCCTTTTCATCTAGCACAATGAAAAAGAAAACTGTAAACAATGGTCTAATTGGAAAACAAAATATCGGAAAGCATAATTTACCAGAATTTAACCCTTTAATAATTTCTCTCCTCTGCTCTGCTCTTCTCTTCTGTCCTAGAATATTGGATTCTTTTCAGGTTTCCCAAGGACTGTATGTAATGTCTGTTCATACTCTGGATAAAATTAATCCATAAAAGGTATGACAAACTGGGAATAGGAAATCCTACCTGTAACCCCCTTTTTTCCATCAGATGTACCAATTAGGCCTCCCCTTTCAATTATAATTACAGATTGTCCTTCTTTAAACTAGTGTGTTGGTTGTTTTTTTTTTTCCTAAAGTACATAAAAAACCCCAGCTTTACCCTTATTGTAAAACTACCATGCATTTAAAAAGATGTATACTTCCTACATGACTTTTTTTTGTCAAAACTGTATCATTAAGAGGCAGTTTAGAGAAATGATGACTTTTTATAACTTGATCTTAAAGCTGAGCAAAATCTTCTGCAAAATGTAGATTTCCAGACCTGAATAATTCATTTAATCTGTGAAACATGATTGAAACCATGTTTAGAAAGAGCTGCCTTGGGCCTCCAAGGCCAAAGGGAAAGTATTACATTTGAATCAGTTTGATTTTGTACTTCCTTGAAACATAAAGTGTCAGCATGAGTGCAGAGATAATAGCAAACCCTCACAGGGGGTCTGTCTGGATAAAGCCAGCAAGATTGTGAGGTGCTTTGATAGTACAGTAATAGGGGTCAAATAAGCGCCTAAGGTAGGTAGGCACATCCAGAGCAGGATACTGTTATAATGTATTTTTTTAACTACCTGGCATTTATGGGCAGGTGGTGAAATTTCAGGTGGTTGCTTGAACAGTATTCCAGTCACAGAAGCTGAAATTCAGCTTGGACACCAATGTCATGCTGTTCATCCAAAGGTGTCAGGACTCCCAAGCACAATACCCCAAAACCATTCTGCAGCTTTGCTGTCAACAATGAATTAAAAACCAGAACAAAATAATCTCTTTCCTCCAAAATTCAAATTTGTTTTTTTCTAGTAGGTTTGTTCTCCTTATTTGCATCAGGTGCCTTAAAGATTAGGAAGCAGTATGCAAGTAATGCCTAATTTCTTCATTACCCACAGAGTGCATTCCAACATGTTGTTAAATGAGTGCTGAATGCTTCTGCACCCTGAGCATTCAAGAACAGTCAGGAAGATCTGGGAGACTCAAGAATGAGAAGAAAGCTTCAGATTGTCCGTAGTGCGCAGTAAGTATATGGAGGCACTGAAAAACAGTTTTATGGCTATTCCATTGGCGTACGAAACCCACAGAAAGAACAGCTATTTTAAACAAAAGCGGTATTTATAACCATCAAATATGAGCATACTAGAAAGCTACAAAATGCATTTGAAATACGGAATTTAGGTTCACATGATAGAATTCAACAACTCTCAGTGTTTGTTATTTCTCACCACTGGGCTCAGTACTGTATTATTGGGTGGTGGGGGAGGAAATTAACATTCTTCAGTGATATCCTAAAGATAGGAGATACAGTCATTTACTTTGTATTGCTGTGTGTTTTTACTTTAAGCCGCGGAAAAGGCACCCAGTGTATATGATGTGCACCTAGGGAATATTTTAGCAATCTGAATAAATGATACAAAATAAATACTGTCATCGCTTCTCCACCTGTGAGGCAGCATGCCAGTGCATGATATTCAACAGTGAATATTTTCTATCAATTTGATACAGAGTCAAATCCCTTTGCTAGTCAAACGTTTCTGCAGATGTTTTTGTTTAGATGAAAAGAGATTTTGTTTTTGTTGAAATAGCATCAAGAAAATAACTTACAGCTCAGAAAGCCAGTCCACTCTTAATACAACACTGCAGCAATCTTCTACAAACAGCAGGTCCATGCACAGAATCCTTAGTGCTAATGAAGACCCCTCACAAATTCAGCTGGGTTCTTTAGCAGCTCTTTCCAACACCTCCATTTTGCACTACAACATCTGCTGAAGAAACTTGTGAATTTTTCTGAGACTGTTTATTCCTCCCCATGTGAAAAGTCCACAGTGTAACAGCTTTGTTCCCAAGATCCACATGATTTTTAACCAGTATTATTGTTCTAAAATTGTAAGTGTTCTTCCTGATGTGTGGCTGCACAGAATGGTTCCAATTAAATTCTGGTGGCAGTAAATAGCACTATTTTAGTCATCCTGACCCATAAATATCTTTTTTTGTTGTTATTGTTTCCTAGAAGATGACTTCCAGGCAACCACAGACATTAAAATATAGCAACACAAACAGATATTATGGATTTAATTCAGTGGTTTGAAATATATCAGCCAATGTTAATTCCCACATCCCTTTCCAGTCCATTAAATACTCTATTTTTTAATTGAAGTTATAATATTTATTTGCTCATTCTCACCTGTTTTGGTATGCTACATTTCTTCAGTAATTTCTCTAGTGATTTGTGCTTGGATTAGTTTATTCCTTCCATTATCTCTGATTTAATTGTCCCCTATCATATAGAAAAGGCTGTGTGCCAATTTCAAGTTGATGTTACATAATTTAGATGTAACTTTGTTTGGAAAGTTTTACAAGCAACCAGATTCTCATTGTTTTATAGAAAATAATAATAACCTTACTAAGAACCTGCCATCAACAAACACGAGACCACAGTATTCAGAGATCAGACTTTCATTTCAGCAGGTTAGAATTTACTTCCTCTGTCAAAAAGGGATTTATTCCTTTTCCGTGAAATATGTTACCAGCATATTAGACCAATCTTTCAATATCTTGTAAAATATATCATTTAATAGCTGAAATATTTGTTAGTTGAAAAGTGCATCCAACCTTAACATGACTGGGCTTTGGTTGTAAATCTCTGCTTAATAACAGTCACTGAAGGGAGGAGGTCTGGGTTTATATATTTTCATTTCACTGATTCTAATTTTTGCATTAATCATGTGAGACGACTTAAGCTCATAAGCTTAAGTTGATGTTTTAAATTCATTGTTGCAACAGCAAACCAACTAGGAAGGGCACCTGTGCACCGATCAGAAGTCCAAGAAATGCTACAATTTTCAGGTTTTATTAAGCCAGCGGCGTACAGAAGCTACTTCATGCTCCACCATTAAAAAGCAGTGTGTGAATTTCCCAGGACAAGGCTCACCTCCTGTGACGAAGAGAAAAAGTTAAGTCTGTTGTGCTGTCTCAAGCCAGCTATGCCATGTAAGGAATGTCAATGAGATAAGAATGAACCTGCAATGTTACCATACCTGGCTGCAGTTTTAGCCCCTTGGTCATGCTGGCAACTGGAAAATGCTAGACAGCACTCTCAGTGTTTGCTGTACAGCCGTATAGCCATTTCATAACCAGAGCAGGGCAGAGAACACTTCTGCGTGAGCATTCAGAGGTTAAGGTTTTATAAAGAACGATGTTCCTAGAAAGGTCATCTCTGTTTTAAGATAGTCCTAAAAATCAAACCAAAGCTCTCTTTCTGTAGTAAAGTAAAGCTAGACTATTTTCAGTAGTTGGAAGACAAACAGGAATATTCTGTTCCCCTCAATACAGTTACCAACAGGCTCTAAGAATGTGGGCTGACTAGATCAAATACAGTTGTGCTTTGCAATCTCAGGAATTCACAAGAACTTGTAGTGCTAATTCTGCCATTTGAAATTTATTGCAGAATTTAAATCTGCTGTATGTTGTTCAAATCAAGGGCATTAATACAGATTTTAGTAAAGCCTGGGATGAGACTAGTATTCACATTAGGGGATGATGTTACAATGAATTGACTTACAAAGAGAAGGTGATTAATTTAAAAGGCAACCAGAGAAAGACATGTCATGTATATATATACACATCTACAGTAGAAAGTTAGTTTCCTATGTTTTGACACCCTTTCTAACACAGCACTGAATAAATCCCCGTATTTCAATAATTTGTGTATATCTAGTAACATTGTAATTCCAAACTGACAGATCAGTAGGAGACTGAAACAAAATAATAATAATAATAATTTTAAAATGGAGACATTATGGATTTGCACCAAATCCAAATTGTAGGCATCACATTAAGGTAAAGTCTCTGGGCTGGATTCATCAAAGAGATAGCAAGCAGAGTTTCTGGCAGTTTTGAATTTCAATGAAATAGTATCCTTATTTGACATTGTCCTGGTTTCCACTGGGATAGAGCTGATTTTCTTCCTAGTAGCTGGTACGACACTGTATTTTGGATTTAGTATGAGAATGGTGTTGATAACACACTAATGTTTCCAGTTGTTGCTAAGTGCTTACCTGAAGGCAAGGACTTTTCAGCTTCTCAGGCCCTGCCAGCGAGAAGGCTGGAGGGACAAAAGAAGCTGGGAGACGACACAGCCAGGACAGCTGACCCAAACTGGTCAAAGGAATATTCCATACCGTAGAATGTCATGCTCAGTATATAAACTGGGGCGAGCTGGCCGGGGACTGGCTGGGCATCAGTCAGCGGGTGGTGTACAGAGCAACTGTACTGTGCATCACTTGTTTTTTCTTCTGGAGTTTTATTTCTCTTTCTCTTTTTGTTATCTCCCTTTTCATTACAACTTTTATAAGTAGTAGTATTAGTATTATATTTTACTTTATTTCAATTATTAAACTGTTCTTACCGCAACCCACAAGTTTTACCTTTTTCCAATTCTCCCCATCCCACTGGGGGCAGCGAGTGAGCGAGCGGCTGCGTGATACTTAGTTGCTGGCTGGGGTTAAACCATGACAGTCATATGGAGAGGAAGAAAATTGCTGAATATCTCCAGCAATAATTAGCATAGGCCAGATAACCTCATTAAAAAGCATGAGGAGCTTGGAGGAGTAAACCTCAGTGAGGATCTGTTTGCAGACTCCCTTCTAATCCCTCCATGAGCAGTCAAGATTGGACTCTTGAACCCAGCCATGAAATGAAAAAATCCTGCAGATGATCCATATCTTTCTGTTGCTGCTCTTGCCAAAAAAGGCTTCCACTTGTTCAGTCAGGATGACTCCCGTAAATCTCATCTTGATTACTGATACAGAATTGCCAAGGTGAAAAGTCATCTGGAAAAGGCAGTATACCCTAGGGTCATAATACCTGTTTTCAGAGACTTCCATCAGTTTCATGGGCTCCAAAATGCATCATTTTCCTGACAAAATTCTACTTATGGAATACAAACAACCCCGGTAAGGTACGTTGATAATGAATGAAGATAAATATCAGGATTTTTCTGGACAAGTAAGTTCCAAACTTTTCTTATACAGAGAATGAGCTGCCAGCTGCCATTTCATCTTGTACAAGCGGGATTGCAGCTCAGGTATTTTACTGTAGTTGCCGTGGCTGTAGGTCAGCACAAGGAAAGCAATATCTCAGACAAAAAGAAAAATCACATAGGACCTTAAAGATCAAATCCCAACCCATTGAAATTCTGCTTTCAAATCTTATGATGACCAGGATTCCTCAAGTTTTTATAGCAAATAGTTATTTATTTAGTGCTTTAAAATTTTATGTCAGACAAATTAAGCCAAGAAAACAATGACCAGGATTCCTCAAGTTTTTATAGCAAATAGTTATTTATTTAGTGCTTTAAAATTTTATGTCAGACAAATTAGGCCAAGAAAACAAAGACAATCTATCCATATTGTGGATAACTGTATTGAGAAATTTGTGTAGAGATATGGTACATCCTCTTTCACTAAGTCTTAAGATTGAGACTGGATGTTTCTGAAACTTTTTTAGTACAATCAGAAGTGTTCGGACAGAAGGTCAGACAGATCTCCTATTGGTTTCTTCAATCTTAACAATTCCGAATCTGAGAAAATATTTGTAGAGTTGGTATAAAATTCCAATATAAAATGACCTTTGGTAACACATGCAATCCCTTTGAAGTGGCTTGCATATAAGTTTGTATGTAATGACTAAGGGAGAAAGCAAGAGAGAATTGGTTTTGATAAATTAGGGAGACCACAGGAAGAGGCAAGGGTGTCAAATTATCATTGAATGAATGTCAGTGGGGTTATGGACCAGAAGTTCAGGGAAGACCAGAATTCAGCTGCTTAGACTGCTAGCAAAATATTCCTCAAAGCAGTGAGCATTTGAAACCACAATGTGGCTGCTTATTAGTGAGTGGCATAACAAGAACAGGAAGACCTTTGAAAGAGCATAAAGAAAGGGCTTTTGACAGGTCCTGTAGTGTATATATATTTTCAGTTTCAAAATTAACTTCATCTGCATCAATAGATGCTGCTTTGTAATAATACAACATTTGGTTATTGTAATGTTTTTTTCTTAGCACAGAGACAATTGTAGGTGTTTGTTCTTGTTCTGCAAGCCAGTGCTTTCATGAGACAGATTTTGTGTGGCACTGTAGAGTGATTTATGTGTGTAAGCAAAGTCAGGAGAAAGTCATAGATTTTAGTATTCTCTAGTACTTTCTTTAACTTGAGCAGTACTTTCTGTCCTGTTTCTTTGATGTACTAGATGCTCGATATCACTAGCAATATAAATCCTTACTTCAATCTTATTTACATAGACAGAAGTTATGTAGTGACAAGGTCCCTTCAAGGCTTGAATGGTTTGTTAATAACATGTACTAAATAGCATCTGGTATCAATCTTGTCCTACAGACATGCCTGTAGTGATTTAAAGCTTTCATTCTTCGAATTCAAAATCTAATTTTTAATGCACTTTCTGTCAGCTGTCTTCACAGCTTTTAAATGAGATTCTGTCATCTTGACATATTCACAGATACATTGAAATTTAACTAGAAAAAATGAAATAAAAGCTTCTCATGTCTAAATAAAATGCCTATTCATGCTCATATATATTTTTGACTGTTATTGGCTTTCATTTATTTACTGATACAGAAATCAATAACATTTTATTTACTGAATAGTAAAACAAAAAGTAACAGCTTGTATGATTGGGACATGACTGCTTAATATTTTTCCAAGATGCTATTATTAGTTAAATGACAAAACAATCATAGACCTTCATTTTCAGATTAACTTATTTGTAAAGCCCTCAATTAACAATTTTACCTGCAAAACCACACAGGACGTTGCTCCATGAATGCTACGCTTCCTTTGTTTTTTTCACTCATCTGCAAAATACATATGTTTAAAAGCAGAAACAGGGTAACAATAAAGTATCTATCATTGTAGGATGCCTATGGGAAATCGTGTTTTAAACTAATGCCTTTCTCCTCAATTATGCTTCTATCAGCCATTTTAAGACCTATTTGATATTCAGTGAAGACCACTAGTTAGCATCAGTTTGGGAAACTGCTGAGATGGAGCATATTGGTATTAACTCTTCAGACTTGTGCAACACAAGTGGGTATTGAAAAGAATGCCTTTAGGCATAATTAAACTACTATGAAGATACCTTTGGCAATGGTGGTGATCAATATCTTTAGTTTTCCCATCACTAAGCCATGCGCATATTTCTTAGACTAAACTGCATCTTTGACTACACTTAAGGCCAGTTTCAAGAAAAACGAACACATTTTCTTAGGGCCAGCCTTTTGGGAAGGTAAGGAAAAAAGAATTCCCAGGTAAACGAAATTAAGTAGCAGTTGTGCAACCCAGTGTATAAATGAAAGGGAAGACATGCCGCCTTCTTACTGTCTTTACCCACCCCCAGGTACAACCTCCTCCCTCTTTAGCTCCCTTCTGTGTCTTTTGTCCAGTGAAGATTGATAGCTCCAGAAATGACAAAATTTGACAACTGAGCGCTCTCTGGTGCAACTGGGAGAAAGTCTGGGAGTTTCACACTGTTGCTTCATTTAGTAACACAAGCAGGACTGGCCAAAGGAGTCACAACCTTGCCAGTCCAGCTGTTACAAGTGATGAAGGGGCTCTGACAAAGGTCTTCAATATGGTGGCAGTGGTAGTGCCAAGTAGACTTTTCCCTGGAGTTAACCAAGAAGTGGTCACATTAAAATCTCATTGCTGAATATGACTGATGTGAATAAAAAGCTGCCTAAAGTCTTGGAATCGGTGATGATACTTAACAGTCATTCATCACCTTAATATGTCATCCTTCCTTGAAGGGTATCAGAGTGCTTTCCCAACTTCTACTAGGCCTAAAAATATGCTAAGGAACATTATTTTCCTGTTTTACAGGTGACTGTAAGTAGCTGCTCCACAGTCACAGGTGGATCAGTGACAGACGCAGACATTGAATGCCTAAGACCCAAATGTCATCCATCTCTGATTACTGAAATACATCTTGTCACACTGTTGAAAAATAGTGGAATAAATAAGTTCTTGTTCCTACAAGTTAGTGCTGGTCTTAACTTTACCTCACTTTACTTACTGTATTTGCTTGCTTGTTTTGTAGAACATTAAAACTAGGCAAAAAAGAGCAAAACAGTCAGATACAAAGCTTGAATTGCCAAATGCATATGATAAAAACTGACAGAGATTTTAAGAGTAAGATACAAATAAGGCCATTGAGAAATAACAATAAATAACTATATCTTTATTTGTAAATTAATGGTTACAGGAAAAGCCAGAAAGGCCATGAACCTCTTGTAATTGATATGAGGGATAGCATATGTCAAGGGATCTTGTATGCTTCTTTCCCAAGATAACCTTCTGCGTGTCCTTAGTCATCCATATTGGCTGCCCTTTTTAAATCCATATGTAGTCTTTTCTTGGATGTCATACTTAAATCCATTGTTTATTTTTTTTTCTGAGATGACATATATGCCCCTTGGGGATAAATTAAATTATCCCTGAAAACTTCCATTTAGTTTCTGCCTTCCTCATCTCCATCTCTCTGTATCCTGTTCAATTTCTCTCAGCACTTTACACATTATTCTAAAGTTTGTTCTGCTTAAATTAGTATATTTAATTCTCCAGTTCTACATTGTGTCCCTTCTTGACCTTGTTATAACTAGAAAGTGTTGAGAAATAATTGCCACTTTGACATTCATATGGACTGCTCTCATGACCAGATCTCCTCTCTGAGGCTCAGAACTCTACCTGAAGGCATCCAAGATATTCTGGTAGCCCTGAAGACCCCATCTTTACCTGTAATCCAGAAAAGGACACAAACAAATGCTTGGGCCTGGCTGCGTTCCCCATTACTAAATGAATTCCCTGGAGTCACTGGTTTTTACTTCTGCTATAATTTTTCTAATACATTGTAATTTTCTAGCATTTTTTTCCTCCAAGCATAATTATTCTATCTCAGCTGGACTTCCTCTGAAGTCTCCTTTCTAAATTCTCTCAAAAGATCACCCTAAACTATTCTCTGTGTTTATGGTAGACAAGTAAGAAAACACTAGTATAGATTTCAGTACCGTAAAACTTTAGTTAGACTTACAATAAGGGTGGGGGGGTAAGCACTGGAATTGGCTGAGGTGGTACAGCCTGCATTACTGCAGACTTTTAGAACAAGTTAGGCAAATCAGGCATAGCTTCAGGCCAGCTGTACCTCGGTAGGGGGCTAAGGCATCCCCTCATATTCTTTTACCCTAAAAAAGATTATGACAAATTGTTCTTCACTTATTGAAGTCTCATGCAAATTTCTCTCTAGAACTCCATTGCACAGATATTGTAGGTATCTTTGCCCTGATATCATTCCATTTATACATATATAACTTCAACTGCACACGGTTTTTCCTCTCCTACACTGTCTTGTCTTCTTTCATCTGACAGTAAAGCTTCTACAGTAATAATGTCTTTTATTCTGTTGTGAATTTAAGTTCTTTCTTTTCTAGCTTTGATTTCACACACAAATGCCTTCTTTTAACAGGACTGGTCCATGTAGAAGGCAGGTATGAAAAGTCTGTCTTCTTAGTAAAATGTTGTTAGTAGAAAATGTGCTTTGTTTTTGAGAAAGCCATAAAAAAGTTATAATTTAGTGATTAGCTGCTCAGTAAGGAAGGAGATGTTGAATATTTCTCGTCTCTCATCAACTCAGTATCAATTGTTATCTCTTCAATATCAATTGTTCTCTCTTTTCCTGCACTTTCCATTTTATGTGTAATTATTATTCATCATAGTTATGAAGTGTGGATTATGAATTATTCATGAACTAATGAATAGCTTAAAATTTGAAATTTAACACCCAAAATGCATTCTGTGTTGCTCATTTGCAACTAGTCCTCTGAATTCTGTACTATTGTTTGTCTCCTGATTTTCACACTAACGTCTTGCTGCTTTTGGCTTTGTCATTTGTGTGATTCAACACAAATAGTCCAAAGAAAGGATCCTGAAGGCTTTTTCAGGAATGCTGCATGGCTTAGTTGAAAAGGGTCAGATTTATTCTGGATACCCTTTCAAAATAAATTATGAAAAAGAGTCCATGAACCCTGACTCAACAAAAAATGGGAATAATTTTTAACTTGATTTTCTTTTTCATGCTTATTTTAATTCAGGGTGTGTTCATGGAAGAGGAAAAACAATCAGCTTTTTACTGTATTTTATCTGGTGGAAAAAAGGAGGATTCAGATTTGATAAAATATTGAGATTTTATTCAAGTACAGATGAAATATTTAAGTCCTGAAGTCTGTATTTAAGATTCTCTCACTGTGCATATTAGAACCATTTCCCTGGTTTATTTTGCTTAGACAGAATTTAGTGATGAAGATTAATTTATCCAAGTACTTAGATGTGTTTCAGGTAATGCTCACAACAAGCCAAGCATCATTAAGATCTCCAGAGTCTTATCATTAACTACTCTTCTCATGGTGCTGAGTTTACCATTATGAACTGGCAAAATTCAGTTAGGCTTAATAAAACAAATACATTTTTCCAATTTTGGATCAATAGCTCTTGTTTTGTTCTTTACCTCAATGGGCATTAAAACTTAATCATCTTTAGTCAGGAAATGGTATTATGACTCTTGTTTGTCGTTAAACAAAAGAACATTCATTATTGGAGGTAAAGTCCATTAGATTTTCCTTCAACAACATATTCCTATGGGAAGGCATGTAGCAAGAAACATTATTTCAGCACTTTAGCCGTTGTGCATCCTTAGTTTTAATTACCACAGTACTCCATTTACAGAACTTAAATGTATCAGATGAAGAACTGTGTTTCTAACTTCTAGACATTTACATTTATAAACTTTGCAACTGCCTCTTGTGCAATAAGTAAATTTATTAACTTTGGTTAATTTTCACTTACTTTTCTGTAAGACAGCACAAACTTCTTTACAGAGAATTTTAGTAGTGGCAATTATCACCATTTTTGATTACTATGAACTTGTGTTAGCCTTTTTTTGGTATAAAAATGAAATGAAAGCCCTAAGGAATGCACATCTAATATTCAAGATTTTATCATTTTAAAGACTTACTGCAAATTGTGTAAAAGCAAACTCTGCACCTTCTCAAGGCACAGAGTTTTAATCATTTTTATATTTCTTTTATGAAGAGATTTTCTTTGCATCTAAAATAACCTAAAAGTGTCTCCAGGATCAAAATTACTTACTTTTTGCTTCCCTTTCATAACTATTTTTAATAACATGTTCTTTTTTTTAATACTATATTAACTGTAGTTTTACAGGAACCAAGACTCAAGCTCCTTAAGCAGTAACTGTGTATTTGGCACCAGCAGACCTAGTCAAACATCTTGTTCTACCTCCCATTTTAAGGTCTGCACAGGGGACTGTTTTGACACAGGTGTCACAAAAGCCAAATCCCCTCTATAGGAAAGAAAGCCCACAGAACAATGCCTGGCACTACCCTGTATTTTTCATTTGCTAGGAATTTTGCCATAAACAGAGAGGAATTGAAGCTACACCTTCATCACTCCTGATCAAGCCACTCAGCTTGTAGATTGTTTGATACTTGGCTCTTTCTTCACCTTTGAGTATAATTTAAAACTTTATTTCTCATTTCGCATATTGTGAGAATTGACCAAGAAAACTACTAGAATTGTAACACAGGTCAACTCATTGGCATATTGTACAACACATTTTATTATTACTTACATAGTATTTATTACGAGAAAAAAATTCTATATTAGCATATTGCAAGAAGTAATTCTAAATATAAATGGCCATTTTAAAGATGTAGCATCATCTTCCTTTCATTGCCTGCCATGCTAATAGAAGAACAGCAGATGCTCAGGCAAGATTCAATTCACCTTAATTTGTTCAAGCTTAATTAGCAGCTGGGATGCATCTGGCAAATAAACGTGAAAATAGTGACAGCCTGAGTTAAAGGGAAAAAGTAAAAGGGTTTTGTTCATTAACCACATGTTCTTGGTTGTGAGTATTATGTGCTGAAGGCAAAATAATTTTTTAACTTTTTTTTTTTTTTTTTGGTAAAGGGTAGAAACCCTCATACCACTACCTTCATTCCCTCTATTCTTGCACAGGTGAGTCATGCAAAAGTGGGAGCAGTCCCACTATGAGATGTTCCTGCTCAGGTAAACGTTTGTACCATCACAGCTGAAATATATGGCCCAGGCTTGTATAAACAGAAGAGAGTAGTTTCTTCAAGAATTAGGTAGGCAAAATGGACCCCTTGAGATGTAATTAGGAATTATTTACAACCCTGAATAATGATCATGCAGTATCTTGCACAAAGCAAAATAAGCAAAGTGAATTCTGAAGAGAGCCCTGCTGCCATTAAATATGTGACTAACTAGCAAAATGAGGGGCATAACTATAAGAAATGTGCAATGCCTTTACAGTAATTTTAGTTTCAATGCTCTTGCCTAAATAAATTCCATGTTTGTGTATTAGCTGTTGCTAAGTGATGAAAGTAGCAGGGTTTTTTGAAAGTGGAACTATTTAAAACATAGGATTACTTGTGTTCACTGCCAAAGTAAGATTTTTGGACAATAATGAGCAGTAGAGAGGTAGCAAGATTATACAGTGATAAAAGCAAATGTGAATCAAAGCTAAGTATTAGTTCCTAATGTAGCCCATGACAAAGCTCAGGCAGGTGACAGAAAGAGAACTGCACGCTGTGGCTTTAATTTCCTAAACTTATCTGTATTGTGTAAGGATTTTGAAAAAGGAATCTTTGTTTCTTCTTAGTTTTGTAAAACCAGCCACAGCATCTTCAGTCTATCAGACATCTTAAATCAAAATCTTAGGCTTCCACATTCTATATTAAAGAATCCTATATGAGAGATGGTGTTTTATGGCTCCCCAGGATGCAGTATATCTTATAACCATGTTGATGCAATGCTATTTTTTTCTTGCAAAGAAATAATATGAATTTTGCAAAAACAGGTGAAAAAGTTTGGAAAAAGAGTGGTGACACTATGGTAAGTATAGGTTGGAAGACTACTGAAAGGTGACAAAACCTAAATTAAGAAAACTGTGTAACTGGGTAAAATGGCGATAAACTAGCTGCTGGCTGACGGGTTTTTCAGGTTTTGTTATCTTCTTTGTAGAAAGCTCTTTCAAGATTGGTATAGGCACAAAAGATTGATAAGAGAGCTCATCACAGATCTAACAGCTGGTGTGCCTTGTACCATCTCTGGTACATACCACCATATACAGCGTTACACAAACACATGCAGCAGTTTTGAAGCTAAACTACTGTAAACATGGTTTTCTTCTGGCTTTTACATGTCCAGGGCAGCTGACCTGTCCAAAAGCAGTGTTCTTTCTAGTGTGTCAGCTAGTCAAACGTGTTCAGGGTTTCCACTCTTAACCCCCCCATCCCCCACCCACCCCACTCCAACAGACTGTAATAACCATCTGTGTTTTGTAGGATGTTTAACTTCACTTGGAGTGTAAAACCAGAATGCCTAAATGAATATATGAGGCAGAAAAAACATGAGAGACAGATATGAAAGAGGTAGATTTGATACAGGATGTTTTATTAGTGTTTATTGGCTCATGGTAATTTGATAGTTGCGCTTTGCTAACTTCAGCTGCGTTCCATCAATGGCAAATGAGTCAGGGCAAGGCAGATGTGTGATTAGTGTTCACCCTGGGCAGAGAAGAGTTGAGTATATAGATACCATCCCTGCCAGGCACAGGGCCAACAGTACCACTTGGATAATATCGTACTGCCCCCTGGGTGGCAAAGACTGGGGAGGAAAGCTTGAGGTCCTAATGCGAGGTCTCAAGTGGAGATGAATCTGAAATACGCCTCAACCTGTTTCCCTGATATTTATGTTTATAATTCTGCAAGTAGTACACACAGCTTAAAAATAAACCTTTTAAACTGACATTTTCATGTAGGTACCAGAAAAGTGATTCCATTGTCTTGGGTCAGACTATTAGTGTACGTAACTGTACGTGCACACCCAAAGGCTGCGATGGGGATTGATGTTATGTGCTTTATCCTCTTCTGATAGAAGCTAGAAGCAAAGTTCTTAGCCACTTCAGAGGTGCAGAATCAGGCAAACCGTTGATTTTGAGATGTAACTGTTCTGCGAGCATAACAGATGCTGATTGATTAATTATTTATAATGGTGCACCTTCTGGATTATGAATACGAATAAAACATCAGCAAAAGCAATTGAAAATGGAGTCTAGCTTTTTTTTAAAGTACCTGGGGATGTTTCAAAAGTATTCTAGAAGTAAATCTCTGTATTAAAGCCATTTCCATAAGTTTTTAATGTTAAGCCTCTTTAGCTCAACAATGAAAACACTTAACTTCACAGTTTGACAGAGAAGTGTATTAGCAAATGTCATGGAAGGACTATGTCATGTCAGTAATTCACTCTCCTTAAAAAAAAATAATCCAGCAAAGTCCTTATGATTTATGAGAGGAATTGAGCCAAGATTAGCTATCAAATAAGTCATTGGGCATAATCATTTTTACCCCTATTTTGTTTGAAATATCTATGAGCACCCCATAGACATGCCAGTGTATATTTCATCATATTTTATGCTTTGCTGTCTATAAATAACTTGTTGTGGATATCTGAAACTGGATCTATAAAGGATTGATTAATTGTATACTTTGTAACCTGATTTTAGTCTCAAGGACCTGTATTAGCAGTAACTTACATAGTCTTTGATTTTATAACAGTGAACAAAGACATCACTGGGTTACACTGGCAAAAAAAAAAAAAAGGGGTTATGGGGCTTTAGAGGCTCATGTGATTCACTAGGTGCTCACTAATGCTAAACAGAGAAGGAATTTGAGGGGCAACAGAGATGCATCAACTTGATCAAAGTCATTTAATGATGGGAGAGTTGGGGGAAAAAAACCCAAAATTTCCTAGACTTGAAGAAGAACTTCTATGAAATAACTTGTCCAATATATGACTGGCATTTACTGTGTTAACCAAATGCTGTTACTAAATGGATTAGTCTTGCTTTAACTTTGGGATTTGCCTAATACACTAGTGAGCCATCGCAGCCCACTGCCCTGGCAGAAAGCTGCACTGGCCCTTCTCAACAAAGAAATTTTTCTGTCAAAGCTGGTTAGTGCTACCTTATGAGGCACTGCTGTTATTGACTGGGTATAACACCTTATTATGCAAATGTTCCACTAAAATAAATAGTCTTGGTAGTTTAGAACAGAATTTAATGTCAGTATGATCAGACAATGTGGGTCTGATTACGTTAAGCACAGGGTTCAAGTTCTGCTTCTAGACCAGTGATCTGATGAATCATCTAGTATTGTATTGATCTGTGTGCAGATCTGTGATCAGATGTGCAGCTTAGGTTTTGCTTTGGGAGAATGTGAAGAGTTTAACTTAATATCACACTTTATTAGTACCGGCATTAAGGAAAGGTCATGCACTTGGGGTATGCATTGAAAGTGAGTCCAAAAAACCAGTAAACATAGTTGAAACAAAAATGACCTTAAAATCAATCTCAGCACACCTTTTTTACGTCTTTTGTCACTTCCTGTCACAAGTATTTCAGCAAGTGAATTCTTTGCCTGCTTATTAAAATACCTAAAAGATAGGTCTGTATACTTTTTCCCCCCCAAGCCTTGTCCACTCAAATTCCTCTTGACAAGAGCAAAGCAGACACCCCTCCAGTGCATGGACCCACCTTCACGGGCTGTATGTGGGTTTACATTGGCTAAAAATCTAATAGTTTGGGCTGCACAAAAAGGGAAGGATTAGGCTTTACCTGGGTGACAGGACTATACAACCTCCTGGCATAGTGGGGAGAGCTGCCTTTATCAGAAAAAGTCAATGCTCAAGAGAAGTAAAAATAGAATAGGCCATCTCCATCAATTTGTGCTCTGAGAAAAGCATGAGGCTAAAAAGCAAAGCAGCGAATGTCTTTAACAGCTATAGATTAGAGAATGAAAGTGGATCTAAAAATCTGATTTTTTCAAAGAGATGTTCAATACCTATCTAGTGAAGAGATCACAGACTCTTAAAGGGATTAAACCAATGGTTAAACTAAAACGGCACTTCCACTTAGAAATAGACTTCTGAATCATGGAGTTTGAAGGAAGGGCAATAAGGAGCAAGCATTAAGAAGGCTAGTGCTAAAGGGCAACAACACTAGGGGAGCTGGGGAGAAGGCTTGCGTTTTTTACACCAGCCAGAGAGACTGCTACACATAAAGAGTTTGGAATGAGGTTGACAGCTGGTAAGCCAGAGATACTGTTAGGGTGATGTTGGGCAGGGAGAAGAAATGGAAGAACTATTTATTTCTTTATCATAAAGATGAATTGAAAATAACTTGAGCCTCCCTGAAAATTGTAGCAGACAAATTTAAGTCCTTGCTTCCTAAGCTTTGTGATCAGTGAATACAATGTGATGTATAGGCAGTGTTTGTAGTAAACAGAATAATTAGAATAATGTATAGCCTACAGTATGTATAAGTAAGTGCATGAAAAATGAAGACACCACTAGTTTTTGAGCATAGTATTAGAAGTATGTTGACTTCTATGTAATTAGATTCCTTTCTCACTATCTATGTTTTATTTAGTTTCTGCAGGATAAAATGTTACTTTTTGGATAAATATTACTGCATTATGTCATTGAGGTTATTGAATGGTAAAGAAGAAGGAAGGAAGGAAGGAAGGAAGGAAGAAAGGAAATTTGTTCCTAAGAAGTTTTATTTTCTTTTTTTTTCATGCTAAGGGACTCTAAATGCCAGAGTGGAGATGGCCTATAAATATAATTGCCAAAGCCACTATTAAAGTAAGAAAGGAATTTAGATGGGATTTGTTCAAATGCCATATATAGTAGAAGGCAAATAAAGTCTAATCCATTGTGGTGGTTCTGGTAGGAAATAAAAACACATAAGTCTATAGGATTACTCTGTTCTAATAAGAAGGCAGAAAAGAGGGAAATTACATCTAAATCCATTCATTTTGGAAATTAATTTCCTTGAAATGACGACCTCCTTGAAAAGGAGTGACACTCAGAGTCTAATCCAGGTCCCACCAATGTCAGTGGGAAGCTCTTTGGTGACTCCGCAGACTTTGTCGGAAGGAAGTTGTGGAAATGGCTGAAAAAATATTTTATTGTTTTTTAAAACTTGGAGTCTGAGAAGCTGCTGAGTGCCCTGCTGTGCCACATGGTTTTCCAGCATATGGGCACAGAACCTGGACCTACTGTCATATATTTGAATTTGAGTCCTTTGTGGGTCTAGAACACTTTCCTTGGATCATATTTTTCAGCTGCCTCAGATGTACAAAAGGTCTAATATGGGACAGGGCTAAACTCAACTGCAAGTGTGGTCATAGTCTGTAATCGCCCTTTTTGGCTATTCCTGACAGACCACCAAAGGACCTGGGTCATTGTTTCCTCCTAAGCATGCTGTTTCTTTGGGCGTTTTGTACAGTGAGTGGGTGCACTGAATCCACACATTCTTACGTGTTGAGTCAGATGTGCTCAAGCACACAGCTTAATCATGAGCATTATATAGAACTGAACACCTTAGAAAACTAAGCTCCCTATACTGTTAGTCATGAAATTGCCCTGTATCTCACATGAAAGATACCATTGCAGCATTTGTTACATTATAGTTGTCTGAGATTTTTCATGTGGAAAGCTTTCTAATTGAAGGTATGGTACTGCCAAAAAGCATTTTTAATGAAAAATGCCAATTCTGATAGGAAAAAATCAATCATTGTGAAACATTGGAAGATTTTTTCTTTTAGTTCAGCTTTTAAGAAAAGTAAAAGTGAAAAATGAAAATCAAGTCTTTCACAGTTACCCATATCCTCGGCAATGTGGAGAGCACACTGCCTCGTAGGTAGATTTGCCCAGTTCCTGTGAAAGGGAAGATATTTTTCATGGGGGTGCCAGTGACACTGATCTTTTTACTCCAGACAGTCAGAACTGCGACTTATATCCATTTGGAATGTAAGCAGAAACATCTACTTGCCAAAAATAAACAAATACATCATATCTGGATAGAAAATGTGCCCACTCAGGTCCTCTGTGGATGTGTTCAGAGGCAGGGTGTTACTTAAAGAGCCCAGAAAACTAATGTTCACAAATTATTCCGTTGGCATATGGAAAATATTTTTCCTCCTGAAACTCCCTATAAAATACCAGCTGGTTTACACACAGTATCTCAGGTAGGTAAGGTAAGACTTTCAGATCCATTGTATGAATGGTGAAACTGAGGACCAGAAAGGTCTTCATGGCTTTTTCAGGTCCTCACTCTGAACGTCTGTGGTGGATCTGTAAGGGTTTTTTTACTCCCCATTCTAAACTAGAATTAGAAGACAACGCTGCTTCTTTATGCCTCAAATGCTCAATAAACAGCAATGAACTGAGAATGCAGATACTTGCATTTTAAAGCTACTAGCTTAAATAGAGAATCTTAAAAAGCAATTCTAAACTTAACTGAAGGCAATAACTAATATACAGATCTGATAGCACAGAAATCATCTTGTTAGATGGTCCCTCGGTTAAGCATTTCTGTATTAGTTATGTCAATGTTTGATTCAAAGGAATTACAAGGTCTGAATTGTGTTTTATAGCCTCAGCATTCTTGAATATGGAGGAAGGTTTGACACTGAGATCTTTAGACTTTCTGTAGTTTTCCAGGGGCGTAAGAGAGCAGAAACTGTGCCCCAAAAGCTTTTTAAACTGGCTGCAGACTGCTACCAACTAAATACTTGGTTTAATCTGTATGCTAGTATCTGCAAAGTGTCCTGATTTCAAATGGCATGAAAGAAAAGTGTAAAGGTGCTGAGAGAGGTGACTAATTAAAGATTGTGAAAGGAAGATTAAAATCCTGTGGGCCTTTCTAAAGGGTTAAATGGCCAAATGACATATCCTCTCCTGTGAGAGGGCATGGAGTTGAGATATATGCCCTGAAGCTTTTGTACTAAGCCTAAAGGAAACCAATTTTAATGTGCTTCTAGTTACTTGTCAATGGGGATCTATATATCCCTGATTGGTACCATGATTTAAAAGGGATTATGAATTTGCCCTCTTCCTCTGTCCCTGGTGTTCCAACACCAACTGTCCTTGAGACTATCATAGCAATTCACTCCATGCCTTTTTTTTTTCTTTTTTCTTTTGTTTTGTTTTCTTTCTAAATCTGATGCCAAATACATTACCTTAAACACTTTCAATTTTAAGTAATGAAAAGAGGAGAAATAGCAACTCTGTGGGAATATTTCAAGGGGATTCTCATCCAATATAGACGATAGCAGAAGATGCTGATTTGTAAATTGTGGCCAAGAGGTAAAAGAGAGAGAAAGAAAAGGATAAATTGCAAAAAAGGTTTTAATATAGCAGAAGACAAAGAACCTCATGCTAATCTCACGCTACTTTTACTCTGGTGTAATGAAATGAGGGCTTATGTGCAGAAGTTAAACAACACAGGAATAATGTTTGCTACTATGCAAAACAAACACTGGTCTTCTGAGAAGAAAGAGCAAAACTAAAAGAGGGCAAGTAATAGCATTTCATGTTTCCAAGCTGTCAAGAATTGCCCTTTGATCAGTTTTATCAAAAGCTGCACTGATTGTCTTCAACTAGGGCTGGTTTTGAAAATATAAACCCTCCAGGGTTCTGTTTTGTTTTCTACAAAATCTAAAGGCAGTGTAATAAAAGGGTCATTGGAACTGGATGTAGATAACATTTTACAGCCTGATCCTGTGAGATGCTGGATTTTCTCAAGGTAATGCAGTTCAAGGGTTCTTAGCAGTTTTCTCAAAGCTTAGGAAACACGTTTCTAAAATGTTGATCAAATCCATCCCTTTCAAGGCATTTAAACGAAATGGCTAAATTGACTTCTATTCTACCTTTACAAGTTTCCACTTAAATAAAAAACACCCTGTGGTTGATTAAGAAGAAAGGTATGTTTCCATCTGCAATACACTTTGCAGCACTGCTTACCCATCTCAGAAAGGCTAAAATAGAAATACAGGTACAGAGATGGGTGACAAAGCACAGAATGCCTTGTGTCTTAGGAGAGATGAGATAGATTAATATTTTCGGCACAGAAAAAACACACAGACACAAGACTACAATACAGACTATGATAATTGTGAGTGGTATAGGGAAGGAACAAGAAACTGGTATTTACTTACTCATGATGAAAGAATAAGGCAATATAGAATGGAATTATCCAATGGTAGGAATTTAAAAAAAAAAAAAAAAAAAAGCACTTCGTCACAAAAGCAGGTTAATTAAACTCTGAAACTCATTGCTGCAAGACAATGTAGAAAACAGAATTGTAAGTGGGTTAAAAGAGTATCTATACACACTTCTTGATGAAAGACCTGTTAGGACTATTAATACAAGTTATAATTTCCTGGTAGCTGGGGTTGTGTATTGGAGGAATATCACTGTATGCTTTTCTTGCATATCCATCAAAGCTGGAATCCTGAATTTGATGTACTTTTGATGCAGTACAGCCGCTGTTACCTTCCCATGAAGCAAATGAACATGAAGTGCTGCTTGCAAGCTATCTGTAATGCCTTTGCTGAAAGGAGCAGGGACAAAGATGTTGTTAAAACCACTTCTGGCCACTAAAAGGTGGGACTATCAGCACACCTGCCTACATATGAAAAAGTGTATCACCATTGTGCTATTAGGTTCTTAGGTCTTGTCATCCTTCCCATTACAGTATTTGCAGTAGCAATTTGATTCAGACATGTCTTGAGTATTTATGGTGAGCACTGCCATTATTTTTGTACCATTTTTCTTTAATGTCATATTCTAGAAAGAAAAATATCATTGAAGTAGGAGGCAATAGCTTTAAAGACTAATGAGTGATTCATATGTATCTTGGATTTGAATTATAAGGAGGGTCCCTGTGTGTCTCCTCTAGGCATATGGGTTTTGCAGTTAGCATGCAGATGGGCTGCTGCTTTGGTTTCAAGGCAGTTAGGTAGTCATTACCATTTGAGCAGAGGAGAAAGATTGGCTTTGCTGTTGGACTAGCAGGTTCTGCAGCTGGGGCATGGTATGGTCTGTGGCAAGTTACTTCACCAGTGAGCTGAAAGTTTTGTTCCTGAATGGGAGAGGAGTTTAAGCCCCTATTTGTACTCATACACATCTGATTTAAAACACTTCCAGCACTTTCTCACATGAGCTTATGTGCATGGAAATATCCAAAGCATTGGATTAAAAGTGCTGTAAGGTGCAGACTTGCCAAGGATTGTGCACAATAACCCTGCCTTGCATTCTTGGCATGGGGCAAGGACCAAATCACCCAAGTGAACCACAGGGGTGCTGTCTCTGCTCCTTATGCAGCAACTGCCTGGGAAATCCAACTTCTCTGGTAAGAAGACTTGTCTCATAGTCAAAACCATGCCAGAACCAGATCCTCCTGAGGCAAGAAGATTATACTATAAATTCAAGGCCTCTTATCCGTAAAGTGGGAATTTTCAGATGTGCTGTGAAATCAAAGGGGTCTCTGGCACGTGTTTTGTAGCTGAAGTAGTTGAGAGCAGGTTGTTCATCCTATGTGGGGAGTCTGGACAAGAACAACCCCAAAGCAAATGAACTGGGATTTGGCTGTCTCTGTCCAGACTTGAAAACAGATGTTCAACAGGATGTCAGGAGAGAAAGGATTGCTAATCTTATAGTTAGGAAGTGTTGGAGAAATTCAGTATCGAGACCATGCCAACCTTCAGGCAGAAAACTCACATCCTCATTTCCATGATTTACACACACTAGGTGCTGGTGAAGTCTGTGGATCATGATGGGAAAAGGCTGTCTTATGATCAGAGCTCCATCAACCTTCGAGAGAGAGAAACTATACATTACATTGAAAGGTCATTAAAGGCTTATGGGACTCTTACTGACGCTGAACATTACTTTTTTTTAAACTTGTTATTGTTCCTCATCTACAAAGTAACATGCTCATTGCTTGAATCAGAAAAACACTATTGTGTACAGGTTGGTTTGGAAGTATGCTTGAGTGACCGCTTGGGAGTGCGCAGTTTTGCTTGACTCAAGTTACACTGAAATCATTCTAACACAGTTTTCAGTTAACCTAGATAGCAGAGTGTGGAAACTGTACAAGAATGCTTTTCATGTTAGTCTGTCCTTATATAAAACTTGCATGTGGTTAGGAATAGGTTTTTTACCATAAAAGCTCACACTTCTTCCCCACTATTTTGCTAACAGGGAGCACCTAGCTAATGTTTTTCAGCAGAAGACACCAGTTCTGCATGAAGCCCTGCACTGCCTGCCAGCTCCCCACCTAACCTGCACTGCTGACTGAGGGTACATCAGGTGTTGCTGTTTGAAACAAGACACGCAGAAGTTTTGCATTGGGATGCTCGTTTTGGTAAGAGTCGCATGATACGTCTTCTGAGGATTGCTACAGCCTCCTGACTGAAATGCCTTGGTTTCTCCAGGGATCCTGAAGCCACTCTCAGCACAAGGTGAGCAAGACAGGTGTATGTGAAGTGCTTGTGTGCAAAATGTGAAAATAGTGTCTACTCTGCTATGTTTCCCTATCTGATGTTACACTTTCTGAAGGGGCCCTTACTAAGTCAGCTTTCAGATCTAAATGTTCCTTGGGGTTGTGCTGAAATTCCCTATGGTGTCTGACCCGTTCTGCTCCCCACGTCCCCTCACTCCCTGAATTTCTATGGGAATGTCCTGCATGCTGATGTCCACTCTGCATGGCCAATTTTGAATCTTTATTACCCAAGTGGTAATGAAAACTGGGTAACAGCAACCCCAATGCTTTAATATACTTGCCATCTGGCCAAAACACATTTTTCTGCCAATTTGTGTACTGCTTACATTGTAAAATGACTTTTTAACATTGGGATTAATACATGCAGATTACTGGTTATATTTGAGATGAAAAACAATGATTAACAGATACTTTTGAGGATATAATGGGTTTGGTGGCAACTGCCCCCAGCTCTGTCTTTGAAGGACACCACAGAAAATAGCTGTTTATTTTAGTACTTGGACTTGTGCCTCTAATAAGCATCTTCTTTAGTAATTTGTAGAGGGTTCAGTTAGACTGTGGACATACATTTCTATAAACAGGGATATTTGTTCAAGTTAAGCCTAATTAAGAAAGAAATGATGCAAGAGTTATTTGGAGGGCTGTAGGGTAACAGTCTATCCTGATTCATTTTAAAGTATTTCCACTTGGTGGAATGAGACTTGCAATGGCTCCAGAGGAAAAAATCCTTAGAGAATTACATGACAATGATTAGGACAATGCTAAAGACTTATTACCAATAGTAAATGGCTCATTAAAGTCCCATATGGAAATGGGCTGAGTGGACAGAACTAGAATTTTTACAAAACACAAATATTGACTAAAATATTAATATTTATCATCTCCTAATCTACATTATTTACTGCTCTTTCACTTATTTTTAAAAGATTTTCTTCACCTTAATCTTAATATTTAGCATTTCCTAATTTTTTTTTTCACCTAAAACCTAACTGGTATTAGGAAGTTTGGTCCTCATCTGGAGACTGGACAATTAGCACTAGTCACAGGGTGTAATACATAGTATTATAAATAACACAATATCTCAAATTCACAAATATATTCATTCTAATGTATTTTTTTGTGCATGATTTTTTTTGCATCTCAGCTAATTTAAATTATTTTTTTTCAGCTGCCCCTCTCGATTTTTGTCAGGCTAGGGTTCATGCTCTACTTTGAAAACTGTGTCTTATTTTTTGCTTTCCCTTGGTGTCCCTCCCTAGATGAGTCTAGATAACTTTTAATTGTGCATCAGGAGTCAGAAAGAATTGGGAAAAAATATTTAAAAGGCCTGAGATTCTTTTATAGTTTTTCTGTTTCTATACTTACATCTGATGATGTCACTTGTATCTAAGTCAATGTATCAAGACTCTTGATGAAAGTGTGACTCGTGAGACTATTATCCTTATCCATCAATTAGAAAGTCACAATTGTGAGAAGCAGCACAAAGCAGACATAGCGGAAATACTTGTAATGCTACTGAAAGATTTATGCTAGTTAAGTATTGGCCTTTCTCTCTGCTTTCCACATATAAAATGTTGTGGGTTTGAAAGCATTCATAAAGAAACAATTGTCTATTATTGCTGTGTCCCAAAACTCAACATAGATATTTAGTAAATATTTGATGATCTTTTCCACTTCTATGTAGTCTTTAGCAGAATTGTTAATTTCTAATTAGATTACAGGGATAAATATTGCTACACTCACTGTTAATACTTTTGGAACAAACTTTACAAGAATTTTCAGATTTCCTTTTCATCTGATCTCCCAGTTATGACTTCATGATTAGCTATCCCCAGTGCACCGTGCTTAGCAGTTTTCTGAGAAACAAGAATTCAGCTGACAGACTGATTCTACAACTTGCTGAGTTTCTCCCAAGCATAACTGCCACCAATTTCATTAGGATTTGATGTTATTCAGTGTTTTCCAGAGATTCTCAAGAGTCATCCTTTATTTGTGTTGATACCATATTAAGTATTGTAAGAATTGTAATTCAAGCTTTTGTATAAATATCTGAGAAGTCAGTAATAAATAGTCCTAATTAGTAGACAGAAACAAAGTACTTTACATGAGCACAAGAAACAGATGGGCTTAAGTGCAAATAATTCCCTTTTTTATAACAAGCTCTTTTTTCACTTTTTGATATCTATCACTGCAACTCAAATTTTTATTTGCCAAATGTTTTCAGTGAATCGCAAGCTACTTGGGAATGCTGCTCAAATTCTCCTAAGGAAGATATGGCTCTTGTTAATTAAATTAATCCATTTTAATTAAATTCTCTGTACCCAGGAAGTGGAAGCATGAATTCGCTTCCTTCCTTTATTCCTTTGGTGCATGCGAATTCTGTATATATAAGGAAGGTTTAGCCCCTTTGAACCAAACAAAATTCTTTATAAACAGATCTACTCATAACACTGTATTCATAACAGGCATTTGGCACAGCATTTCTACAGCTCATTCATAACTCAAATCTATGGTCCAATTCACTTAGTCCAGAGCGTGTTGGAGTACCATGCATTTGCTGTATAGTGCTATCTACTTATGAAGTAGGTCATATACTTCAGAAGAGCATCAGACCGATTTAGTGCATAGTTGATATATACAGTATGGCTGCCTAAGCCCTGATTTTTATCTAGAAACCGTGCAGTTGTGCACCCAGGCTGTAACAGTCTATTCATGTGCACCCAGTACATCTGATGCATCTCAAAAATTTCACTTGCACACACAACCTGGCTGTGCTATGCAAAGGCAATGAGGTTTTGCTTAGGCAATAAGCTTCTTCCCAGAAGTTTCAGTCTGGTTGTGTGTATCTTAACTAATACTCACTGAGTCTGCCTAGGTAATCCTAGGAACCTATATATCAGACTTAAATTAAGCTGTGACTTGTACAGCAGAAAGTTCAGTCTCCCTGTACTTTGCATTTTTTTCCAGTGGGGCATAATCACCTAATCCAACCACTGAGTCAAAGGGCTGTGTTAAAAGAAAAAAAAAAAAGTAATTCTGGCATCAGTTTTTCATCCTTCAGGGGAATAAGTCTTGCTCTTCTCACTCTAGCTATAAGAGCTAGACAACATGGGGCTCTTTTAATATTCTGAATTGTCACAAATAGCACTTAGTATTCTCTAAAAAGCTATTGATCTCTTTCCCTCAAGTCCTAAACCTCCTTGTAAATCAGTACACCTCATTGAGTGAAGCACTGGAAAATAATAAGAAAGCCTGGATCTAACACTTTGTCTGAAAAAATACTAGACCCCTAACCAGTGACCAGCGCTATTGACCTAATGTCCCACCAGTGCTACAGTCCACAGAGAAGGTGTCTGGTTTGATTAAAAGTGTTACCATGTGAAAGATTCAATTTCACCTCATACTTGTGTCCAAAATGAGATGATATCACGCAGTGCTTGACTCCGTTTGAACTCTCATCTGACTGGTAAACTTCAAAGAGCACTGACAGCTTTCCCAGACTGGATCCAAAAGCGGATGTTGAAACAGAGCAAGGTCTTAAAAAGATTAGTCAGGATGAGTTTGGTACTATGCTTTGGGTGATGCTCTGTTTGTGCTGAGATAAGATAGATGGCAAGGTCTGTTCCATTCTGCTGATGACGTTAAAGGAAAGGAATGTACTCTGAATAATTAGAAAAGATAAGGTGAGCACCTGAAGGAGATGAGGAGATCATGAGTCAGGAGATCCTTGAACAAAGAAAGTTGAAAGGTCTACTCCACCTAGACCCCGCCTATTATGAATACGATGAGTAGATGTCGAAATCAAATGAATATGTATGTAAAGATGTTATAACCTCTCAAGAAAACTGTATAAATTAATTACCTGACTTTTCACTGAAAACTTTGGAGCTAGTTTGTCTGGTGCGAATTGGCTAGCTCACCAACATTGCACAAAATAAATACCTTTGCTGCTTAAAGACAAAATTTGTCTCTGAGCAGTTACTCTGTGCCGTTTTGGCATCAATGTCTTAGTGCTGTTGCCATCCAAGCACCCTGGAGGAAAGAGGTGTATTTACTCAGTTTTGTTTCGGCTTGCAGGTGCCTAGGTTGGCATCTGAGATTGCTTGACAGGGGTGGCTGAGCTTCCAGTATAGCTTCTTCTGGAGTCTCCACTGGCTGCAAAAGTAGCTCAAGGTCCTACCTTCACAACTATGTGAGATGCATGAACCTCCTTCATGGTGTGGAACCTCCCTTTTCCTCATCTTATTTTCCTCCGGGAAGATTTTTCCTTTCAGACAGATTCAGATATATTTTCAGAGTCTCCAAAAGGTTGATTCTTCAGATTTGGGATACCTCAACTGGCTAAGCAAACAGTCCGATTTTGAGACGATAACCTTGTGAAAGCATCTTGGGACTCTCCAGGCTGATTCCTCTGGGAAGCTGATTTAAACATTGCTTAGCCAAGCTGGAAATGCCATGTGCTAGTTCATACTACTTGCCCTACCTCTAGCTGTTCACTCTAATCCCACCCCAGATTAGTGCACTGGCAAAGGTGTGTTTGACAAATCTATGTTTTGGTGTTGCCTGAAATCTGTCAGTGTGGCCAGCTTTATACAAGGAGAGAACATGAGGTCATCATTTATGCTTGAAGAGATTTCCCGCTAGAAAAAAAGCACATTTAAGTTGATCTGACCCATTGCCTCTCTTCCCTCATCTGCTGTCTTCATGGCGTTCAGATTGTGAACCTGTTTCAGCTGGGTGGCTTATATTATTACATCGCCTACTGATCAGCTGGGCTGGCAGGAAAAAAAATATCAAAGAGAATGTCAGAAAACAGTAGCATAATTCTGTTCCCAGCTGGAGAGCTCTTCTATCTTGTCAGAGTTACAGAAACACGATATGGGTCACAGAAAACTCACTATACTGACAGTTGTTACTTTTGGGATTAGATCGATATTTGTCTGTATCCAGGAATTAGTAGAACAACTGCCTGCAGGAATGTATTTTAGAGACGATTTCCTATCAGTGCAGGATGCTTCTGAATTTAATTCTGCTATTCAAGACACCATTTACTTTTCTAATACATAAAGCCGTATGCACTGCTCACAAGAAATCCTGCAGGTAAAGAGAAAACAGAAGAATACACGTTAGAGGATTAGACATAATATAGATTGGGAAGTCTTATGTAAAACAGAAAATCATATTTTTTGTGATATTTTGCAAAGAAATTTTGCACTTGGCAGGGTATTTAAGTTACCTGTCATTTACATCTAGAAGATCAGCAGAGAAAACCTAATAATACTTATACTCTTAGGAATTATTGTCTTTGTAAAGCAACTATCTTTGCAGCATTCTAGAAGGCAAAAAATGTCAGGTTTGTCAGCTCCTATAGCTTCTTTATAAAGTGCAAGTGGTTTAATTTCAAAAGACGAAACCTCATGCTACATGCATAGCATATTTTCTTTCAGTTTCTAAATTCTTTTCTGCTACACTCTTAAAAAACACAATGGCCAACACAATATTTTATGCTGTTCCACAGTGATTGTTGGTTTACAAAAAAACCCCAAATATCTTAAAAACGCTGTAAGGAAAAGGACCAGAGTAAATGGATATCACCATTATGTCTCAGTGTACAGTGACTACTAGCATAGGTAGACTTCCAGTAGGAACCATTGTGCGTAGGATGCCAAACTGGAGGCAAAGGTGCAGCTCTTTGGTTTTCCTGAATCAGTCTTTTCTAGTCTCTAACATGACCCTCTATTTTTAAAGATATTTTGAAGACTGTCCTTGAAAATTGTTATTAATGGCCTAGCTAAGCAGAGAGAGGATTACTACTTATCTATATTATATTTATTCCAATTTCTACTTTAAACATTGTTTTATGTAAATTTACCATATTTAATCCCCTCTATTTATACACTTGACTTACTACATTTTTACAAATACTTATTACAGTTATTTTGAGAATGACTTGCATATTCCCTATCTACACAGTCTTATTTATTATTTCTTTTTCATTCTGATTCGTTATAGAAGCTAAAGTAAACCTGTGTAGGGAAGGACAGGTAGATTTGTGCATGGAATGAAGTGCTATGGTCTACATTGTCATAGAGCAGAACCTGGAAGTGTTGGAGGAATAATCAGTCCAGGAAGAAAAAGATGCTGAAATTTTACCTTTCTCCTTTGAACGCTCTATGTGGCTGTGTGCACTAGCCTTAAAGCAAGCTGCTTTGGTTGTCAGAAAGTCTGGGTAGAATAACATGTTGTGGGCTAATTTAGCTTACTGCTGAGCACTGCTGCCCAGCAGAGCTGAATAGATATATCTTCTGTCAGTCTACAACTCTGAAAACAAAATTGTAAAGTCGCTCCCACAGTAAACGGTTATTTTCCCTGCACAGTTAATGCAGTTGTATAGAACAACTAGGAATCCAGGAACATAAAAGCACAGAGACTGAAATCTTCCAAAGTATTTAGGCAACAAAATCCCATAGAAGGTGGGTTCCCTAAAAGGATGATCTTGACTGTTATATTCGTTTATGTTGCAATACAAAAATAGTATTTCTCACTGTGTCTGGCAGAGGTCATAGCACAGTATGGCTAGATCTTTGTAGTAAAGGAATAGCTGCAGTTTCTCAACAGAGTTCTTCTAGTAAAAAAACGGATCTGATCACTACAGCTAAGAGACTGAGGCTTGGCTCACAGAGGGATGATAATCCCAAACCAGTGAAGCTAAGTGAAAAGACGTGTAGAATTATTTGAGCACTGAAAAGATGCTGAGAAACCCATGACAACAAATAATCTGTTCCACTTCAGTGATGGAAACTGATTTCAGGCTTACCTAGAGAGATAAATATGATTAACAGAATTTCAGTTTCAAGTCTATTAGGAATCAAACTTTCAGACTGACAGCCATTGTTTGATTTTTTCAACTATTTTTTACCATTTGATTAACAACTTGCAGGACACTGTTTCTCCATCACAGAAACAAATACCTTGGCTGAAGGTAAGATGATCCGTTAAAGAAGAACCATATCCAAAGGTAGTGGAACAGCTATACTGAGGTTTTTTTAGCCTAATAGGGAATTGAATCTACTTCAGCCCAGGGACAAAATACTGCATCACTTGTGTTTGAAGCAATGACTGCAGAACATTTGCTACAATTGATCATTTACTGCTCTCTTTTTCTGGCTTTAACACTCTGAAGTCCTGCTTCTTCAGCACTGGGTTGTGTGAACAAAATGCACTGAAGTGAACGGTTGTCTCCAGACCTAGATTTTGCCAATACCTTTTTTTGCACAGTGCCCCTTCAGAGTGCACTTAGCATTATGAAGTGCAGGAAAGGAAAAGTGCTTCTTGGTACTAGTTCTACAGTGTAATCAGAGTTTAAATGTAAAATTTATTTTCCAGAAGAAAACAAATGCCAAATTCTAGTGGCCAGGAATTCAAGCAGTGCAAGTCAAAATCATAATCATAATCTCTTTCTCTTTAATGCTCCACTTGAAGACTGTGGAAAAGGAATAGTACGTTTTCCTGCTACTACTCATCCACTTTCTTTTTGAATTGGAAGGTGGGTTGTTTTTTTTTTTTTTTTCTTACAACTGATCAAGTATTTGGAATACTAGTGTGAGTTTTTCCAGTTGATAGCAGGTGATCACAGAGGGCAAAGGTGAGCAAATGGATTTAAAACAATACTGCACAAGTAATGTTGCATGCACTAGTATTACATGCTTCATTGCATCTTTGGTTATTCATTCTTTACACCAGTCCTCTGGGACAAAATCAATGAGACATTTTATGTTATGCTTCAAAGTCATCATAATTGTTTGTTTTGAAGCAACATTTTTTTTTCCTCTTTTGTCAACCAAGCAATTTTCTGAAGTACCCAATTTTGCAACATCAGTCAGGAATAAAGCCAGAAGCTTTTTAACAATAATTTGAGGAGGGGAAAACCCAACAGCAACAAAAACCTATGCTGAAGTGCTGTGTCGTTTATAACATGGAGTTCTCTCCAAAGGGAAGTCATAATGCAAAAAAATACAAAATCCCCATAGCACTTACTTCAAACAAACATGAGCATTAAACATTATGTGTAGTATCTGCGTGACAACAAGTTGTCTTTGCATAATTAAAGCACCTCAGAAGATATGTACAGCGAGACATCCCACTGTCAATTAGCTGCTTGAGTGGCCAAGTTTCCACATACAAATTCTGTGTATTACTTCTTCAGAGAAGAGCAGTACTGTGTTTGACCTTTTCTGCCTTCCCAAAGGACATTGCTGTATTATTTTTTGCACTCTATTACCTATATCTGAACCTCTGCTTTTTGTAAATGCCTGAGTCATAAGTTAAAAAATGACTAATTAGTATGTTTTTTGCATCTGTATTAACATCCAAAAGCCTTGACAGAGATTGCAAAGGCAGTGGTTCCAGACACAGTACAAACACTTGGTAATGAGTTCCTCTAGTGCCTTTCATCGCATGTCAAAACGCTTTAGTGTCAGCCCTGGTCCGTCTTGTGTGTATGGGAAGTGGGGCACACAGCAGTGATGTGATTCCCTGTAGCCAGCCAGGAGGCTGGTGTCAGCCAGGGAAGAAATGAGGCTTGAAAATCAGGTGAGGCTTTGTCCATGCTGGCCCCCAAATCCTACAGCACAGAACCTGGAAAAGATACCTCAGGTCTCTATCTCTGCAGTCCATGAATGTACACTCAAGGCCTCCTCGCTAATTAGGAGATTATTCAGGAATGGCTATAACTGAAGCAAATGGGAGGGGGGCGGGGCGGGGAGGCAGAAGGATATTGTTAACATCCCTCTATCATAGTAAGACCCTCTGGGGATGATACTTGGCTGCTTGTAAGTGTATTTAACATAAAGCAGAGATGATTGAAAAATGTAGCTTGTAGCTCCCCGGGGCAGTTTGCCATTCACAAGATATAGGACAGTGAGCAGTACTGGAAGGAGATGTCGCAGGCAGCCCTATCCGTGATGGCCCAGCAGGCAAAAAAAGGCTTGTGTGTACTCAGAATATGATTTGACAATTAGATCCTTTAGCACTTGTGAAAGCCACCGATTTACAACTCTTATTAAATTATTTTGTACGCTCTGGTATAAAATATTTGTTTCTTAAGATTTGATAAGGTGCATAAACCTAATACATCTTAAACACTGCATAAATGCAGAGACGGTGGAGCTGTAAGGCCAAATTCATTAGTGGCATTCTATCGAGTTCAGTGGGTTTATCCCATGGATGAATTTTGCACATACTCTGTGAAATAGGTAAGTATTTGACTAAAATTAGCCAAATCCTCCAGAGCCTAATGGAGTGCTTATGGGCTCTGGCAACTTAACCCAATGTTTCATTTGCACTAATCTAGCCAAGACTGCAGAAGCATGAAATATACTCTGCGGGGAGAGTGCTGCTCTTTGAAGTTAGTGGCTTAATTCCCATTGTCTCTGATGGGAGCAGGACTGTGTTTTCTGTGGCATTTACTCCTATTACTGTATACAAAAATCTTTTTACATATGAACTAATTTGGTCTGTACTTGGAGAAATTCCCATCTTCTGAATTTGCTAAAATCTTGTTAACTTCCAGGAGAGCCTGCACAGCAGTACCTGTGAATTCTGTATGTTGTCCACGTAGATACCATGGACTTCGAGACCCTACAAATTTCACTTCTCAGTGTGTGTGTGTGTATGCATGCAGATTGCTAGCTAGCTAATAGTAATGGAAAAAGGAAAGGAAGGGAAAATAACTCTTTGCACAACAGAACGATATCGCCTAACACATAATCCAACATTTTCCTTTTTGTAGGGGGATTCTGTAAGTACCGACAATTCAAAATGGGTTATTTGATTATTTGTGTTCACCTGCTTCTTTTGGATTCTCACAGCCTGGAGGTCAGCTGTACTGTGATGGTCTTGGGTGAGTATGCAGAGTGCCACTGCTGCCGGCGCTGTCCCAGCTGGGCGAAGGGCTGCTGCCAGCACTGGGCAGCTGGGAAGTGGTGATGGAGCACTCTGGTGTGCAATTCTTCAGCTAGGTAAGTGACTGTTTCAGTTTATCCTTTCAGCAAGAGCAGAGGGTTTCTATTTTAGACAGTCACAAAAGGTGAGCATGTAGTGTTTAGGAGGAAGGCAGCTCAAGCAGTGATCTGGGCACAGAGAAATAAGGAAAAGGAAGCAAAAGTATCTTTGAAATGATCCCATTTAATGGTCAAGTAACTATTACCATGGCACAAACTCCAATTGATATGCTGCCTCTACAACACTTTGATTTACTCCTGTAGCTAGGTGCTGAGAGTGACTGTAATCATACGGGGTGTTTCAACAGAGAAACACATCGGGGAGCAGACAGGCAAGACAGTAGTCAGAAAGCAAGCTGTCTGCTGTACAGGCAAGGCAGACACTTCAAAGAGTGAGGAAACCTTTTCAAGGAAGTTATTGTCAGAAGCTACACAAGAGTTCCCAGTGATGTGAATGCCCACTGTTACTACTCACTCCCACTGAAAAGAATTTTTGTCCTGGTGAGGTGGCTTTCCCCATGATGGGGTGACAAGCAATCCCTGATCCTTTGGGTTTATTCCAGTTTACTTGCAGATTCCCTGTTTTTCTAGCCCATGGTCACTGCTTCTTTGACTTGAAAGATCAAAGTGGCAGTGCCATTCATTTTACACAAGTGCAGAGACACAGGAAGAGTATATTTTAGTCCTAGTAAGCACCACACATTCCCACACTTTCATTCTTCCCCTTAACCTACTGGAAACCTCAAACATCCAGTGTATAAAGTGTATATATCCAGGACTGTGTATAAAGAAGAGGGACTGCTGTTTCCTTTCTACATCTTGGTTTCAACACTTTCTGCAAGTGGATGCTGACAGCAGCCTACTACTGAAGGAATCGCTGCTGGCTTTAGATGCAATTTCCCAAGCCTGTTATCTCTAGGCCACATTATGACACACTGGTAGCATGTATTAGTCCAGCAGTTTCTAGTATTTACCATAACAGCTCTCGTGTCACATCTGCCTTTCTTATACTTCAGGTGCAGCTTGAGGCAGGTAGAGCAAAATCAACACAGAGAAATTCTAAAAGCTCCTCTCTTTCCTTGCTCTCATTGCTACCCTGGAATGAGAATGGCATGAGAAAGGTTGCTGTGGAAATGGAGGAGGCAAAATCTCATTTGGGGAAATACTGGAGGCAGGTGATAGGGGAGAATGCTAATATATCAGCCCCACTTTCTGGCTGGTACACCCCCCTCTTGCACTGAGAAAATTGGTTTGTATTTGATTCTGCTGATGTAGCAAACCAAAACAGCAAGTCAATTTGTGATAAAAGATGGAAAAAAAAAAAAAAGTAGTGACTTGGTTTATTAATCTCAGAAGAAACAGGACTACTAACCAAACCTGTAACCCCCAAGAATGAATCTATTTACTTCTTACAACCCTATCTTCATTTTTGACTCTCACAGTCTGGATTTGAACATACCGTAAACTTTCATGGGTATTCAGATTCCCTGATGGGATTTCCACATGCAAATGGACAGGATTCAAATCTGTTCCATTAAATCTTCATAGATGATCCATATTTGAGACAAAATTTATGGCATGTAGTCAGTGTAGCTGACTGATCATTTTGTTATGGTTGCCTATTCTGAGGCATTTATTGTACTTCAAAGCACTTTAAGAGATGGAGTCATTTATCAGAGTACCTTTGAGATGATTATAACTACAAGAGAAGCCCTTTAATTGGGAGATTGCGTAAAATGGTATTGTACCTTAAATGCAAAGGAGCAAAAAGAACAGAAATAAAGGGAATAACCTGCAAAATGAAAATGTCAGGAATAAAGAAGGATCATCACTAGATTATAGTGGTATTTCATCTTAACCATACCAACATTTAATCTTTTTATTACATTTTCTACACTAAAATATTGAGGCTTGGGATTTCTTTGGCACCTCCTCATGCACATTTTAATTACATCTATGTAGAATTCTATATAAAATCAGGTCAGCCTGGGGTGTCTGGTGTCAGCTTTGAAGGACTGGTGTTGCTACAGCCTCGGGTTAACCCCATGAAAGCCATTAGGGTTAAGCAGTCCTTACCCTGACTTCTGCCAACCTTATCCAAACAAACAAGTTACTCTGGAAATCTTGGAATAAACTTCAGGGGAAGAAAACACAACTTCAGCCATTCTGAGTTTGACTTTTTTTTAATGGAAGTGTCATGCTACCATGTGCTTCTCAGTTTGGCAGCAAAGGCTTCCTCACTAAGGCCTGTCTGCACACACACGTGGCCTCCAGTTGAAGATACTGTCCCAAAACAGATTCCAAAGAATGCATTTTCAAAATCCGTCTTATATATACTTGTGATTGGTAGTCTGGAGTCTAGCAAAACCAGTTTCTCATCACTGCAGAAAATACGCCGCCACCTTCACCAGTTAAATGCCCACAAAGACCCACAAAATCTCACTTTTACCAGTATGATGATTCCTGTGGTGTGACTGCAGCAGGACACTTACCTGTACAGTTATACTGCACTAAATGACCAGCGCTGCTGCGAAACATGACTAACATTGCTCTGGTGTAGAATGGCCCTAGTAATTCCTTGGAAGCCAGTATAACCCAGTGAGTCCTGAAAAGGCTGGTTGTGCTTGGGTGACTGACTTTGGGCATCAGTGGCAAAAGGCTGGGAATCTGAGAAAAGCTGAAGACCTCATAGTAAATACAAATGACAATCTCTGATAATTTTTGTGGTGCAACACTTATTATGACAAAGAGGCTCAGCCATGCAGGTCATTTCTCAGCACTTGTAAACCTTCCTCACATAAAATCACTTAATGCTGCAGGAGAGAACAGGCAGTTCTGTAGAGTTTTTATTGGTTTAAAAATTTAACATCTGGGAAGTATCATTTTTCCTTCAGGAGGTGTGAGGTATTATGTCTTATTCTGAGGGGAAGAGAGATTCCACCTTAGGAAAGGTAAAGTGTAGGGTCTGACAGCAGCAGGGACGACTCGGACACTACGAAGGAGAAGGTGCAGTGAGGGATGTGTCTGAGAGGGGGTGGTTCATTGCCATGAAGCCACATCACCTGCCAGGTATACTGATTAGGTGGTTGGAACATGCATACAACCGGGAAATTAATTACTCCATTGATTTTAAAAAGCACTCCAAAATAAAACGAGACATATCCATCCTAGATTTTGTATTGTCCCTAAAGACAACACAAATATGAACAGCTGTAGGTTTCAGTCATAGAAATGTACCTGCAAAGCACATTTTAAACCAGTACATGGAAGTTTTTGTTGGTTTTGCATGAAGTCAAAGTTTCAGAATACTACCATATAGCTTGCGTTATCAATCCCAACTGAAACACTTTATCAGATTGTCGGAGTGAATTGTTCATAAGCAGTCAAGGAAGTTTATGGAAAATAATCCTCATGTAAATTTTTGTTAAATTAATTCAAATAATCAATTTGGAAATCACAACACATGTAATACTTAACCAGGAAACAGATTATAGCCGTTATAAAAATTAACATCTAATGAATATGAACAGCATAACTGTTGTCAGTCGACGTGAACAGACATTCAGAAATACATGCTGTAGAAATTTTAGATCTGAAATATCCTTAGCTGCTGTAGCTCTTCTTCAAATGATGCCACACCAAATACACGAGAATGTGTAATGTTGTTCTAGAAGTTTACCTTAATTGGATTATCTGAGAATGTCAGTGATTGCCACCAATATTGTCCCTGCCTTTGTGCCTCTGATAGCCAGAAGAAACAGCAAGTTATAGAGACGTGCAAAGACTGAAATCACTCCTTTGTCAGTCTTGGCTATGTTATTGCGTTTCAACCTGGAAAATAAGTGACACATTAGTTAGGCCTTTTCAAGATTTGGAAAACACTCTTCACCCGCTTTGTTTTACTTCATGCTTAGTAGGGGTGACAGTGGTTTGCTTTGAGTGAGTTTTTAGGCAGAGGAAAAAAAATTGTTCTGCATTTTGCTAGTGTTGCAAACAGAGGTTTGGAATCAATGGGTGTTCAAAAACTGGAAAGAAAAAGGATGCTTTAACTTGTTGAAACTTTTGACAGAATTACATACATTATTTAGGTATGTGTGTAAAAGTGACACTTGGCTATTTAATGTGTTTTTGAAAAAGAAGTAAGATACTGGACTCTTGCTGCTTCTAAGCCTAGATTTATTTAGTTCCTGTTTACTGTACTGGAGCCATTAATAGAGTACATTATAGGAATATTTTTTTCATTCCTTAAGTTCTACAGGAAAATAATTATATGTCATAAACACCATGCAAAACACATTGACATTTAAAGTGAATTTTTTCCTAAAACTTTCAATTACATCCTTTTTTTGAAAAATCTGCAATTTTATATCAAACTGTTCCGGTTTGTTGTTTAAATGAGAGAATTCAAAGATACATCACTACTAGTGTGAGGTGTATTGTTTAGGAGTCTGTTGGAGGGCTTTAATTCAAATAAAGCTTTTCTGGATTTTCTATTGCATAGAAATTCTCAGAAGGCAGCTATTGGAGCTGGAATAAAAGGTAAATTCAGTATTCTTGAAACCAAACAAGACAGGATACTTGAGCTGGTCAGGGTGTAGAGCAAAAAGGTAGGAAAGCTGGAGAAGCATGTGACATTTCTTAAATTATTGTATCAAATATACATGTTCTGGAAAGATAAATACTTCTTTGTGAGAATACTTAAATGATGTTATTCAGCCCTTTGCCTGCCACCTGTTTCCTTAGTTCTCTTCTTTAAAACAAAAATCTCAATAAGGCTTTTCCATTATTAATTATAGCCATGACTCTGCAAACCAGAATGATCTGATTAGTGAACTTTTTCACAAAACTTCTGGGAAATCTCTGTGTCCTCCACCAGATATTCTTCCTAATGCCCACTACTTTGCAGATTTTGTATTAAGTGATCAAATAGCAGCCCAGAGCCATTCAAGGTAATTGAATCCCATGATTTGGGACCAGGTGTAGAAAGATGTTCAAACTAATTATTTAATAATTGAAAACAATAACCAGTGTAGTTTAATCTCTTGCTGATTTTCTAATGTTTATTAATTTAGGCACCTGTGTCTTCTGCACCACTTTCTTTCAAAATGCTTACAAGGATATGCATGGCATATAAATTTAAAGTGAATGTGATTACCTTGATACACACTCTAGGCGCTTAAGTGATTAGAAGAGCATTATTATTTTAATTGTTATATAGACTTAATTCTTATGAGTATGCTATTAGTTGTTTAAATTCCTAGATAGACATCAAGGTGCAGAATTTTCATTAAACACTCACTGTACCGTTTTCCACTACCTCTTCAAGTGGCCTGATTTAGGAAGAATCACAGAAAATATTTCCTTAAAAATTAGGCAAATACAACATTCAAAAATAGTTAAGATAAGTAAATGAGAAACAACATCAACACCAGCACCCTTATCAGCAGAAAAATCATTACCCTTCCACTAGTGTAATTCTGCTTCATTCTATTGTTTATGCAAAGTACATTGAAGAACCATCTGAAAGAAAGGAGGCTTATAATTACTATGAAAAATCAGCAACATAATCTATTTTAAATCACTTTGTGTCTTCTTTCCAAGGGCTTTGAATAGTAGAGCAGATGTTAAGCCTTGCACATTACTTTCACCTACCCTTGGTTCACTTAGCTATGTATATTATTTTAATTACCTTCTATACCTTCAAGGCAATTCCCATTATTTTATTTTGCTAATGCACCTGCTTAAAGAAAGAAAACTGTAAGTGGTGCACACAGGAAAGGGTAAAATGGCAGCAAGATTAGGCTTCTTGGTGTCCTTTCTTTTTCCTTTTTTCGACTGCCTTCCCTGTGACTAAATAATAACTACTGGAAGGAATAATTTTACAAGAGGGAGTTATCTGTTATTTTTATTTGGTCCCAATACTGCTAATTAACAGCAGATATGAAAGGTCCTGTAAAGGTTTTAAAATTCTAACAAAATCTGGTTTTACCTTCTATTCTTATTCTACTAACAGAATTCTTAGACTCCTATGAAATGGGCTGCTTTAGCCTTAAAGTCATAGAAAAGAAATGAATATAGCAGAATAACAACACAATTTACCAGCATGAACAAAATAGATGGACAGTGTTAACTGTATCATTCCAGCAGTCTACAAAGCAGTCCTAATGCCTTAACAGAATGTGTGAAAGTAAATGAAATGGCAGCACGATTACACTGATTACACTGGTTGCAGATACGTTAGGCTGCATTCATGCTTCAGTAGGGCTGTAATTATACTTCAAAGAACTGCTGTGTGCAGGCTGCTCCATTCTTATGGCATCCCTGCTGTTTGTTTCCTCTTATTTTGTTCTTAGCATCGTAGGTCTCAGTCTTGCAGACACTTACAGGTGTAACTCTTCGTTTCAGCAGTGGGGAAAAAAATCACCTTTTGTGCGTATCTGTGGTATTGGCTATAAACTCTTCCAACTCTTGTATGCCGCTACAGAAGTACCATCAAATAATAGGGTTTGGTATGATTTGATACCATTCCTAATTTCTTACAGAATAAACCTTTTGAGCTTTCATTAAATTGGTTGGTAGAGAGTGTGGGGAGTATGGCTGCTCAATATCAAACAGTTCTCTTCTCCACCTTGCCCCTAGGTATTAGTACTGAACAGAAGAAATCCAAACCTTTGTGATTTGTCTTTGATTAGTGCTGCCTCATGCTGCAAGCAGTACTTCAGGAAGAAAGATGAATTTGTTGCTGTTGTTTCTCACTTCCCATTGGCGATGCATGGCAGCACCTAGCCTAAAGCTGACCATTACATTTCATTTAAGAAAACTTATAGAAAAGGAAAACACATTTTGAGGTGTCTGCATTTTGTGTATACTTCAAAGGCACTGACATTTTACAGCCGCTTTTTTTCTTTTTTCCCCTCAGATAATGATATGATGCCAAGGCAGAATACAGAAGCAGAAAGCGGTAGTGTCTGGGGTGACTGTCAAGTCCTCTAATTTCTCTTCAGTGCCCTTTGCTTTCCTTCAGATACCTGCTGGCAATGGTAAGGTAGTGTTCCCCTCACTCTCTGGACTTTTTTGTGTGGTTTCTTACCATGCCAACTTCTGATTTGCAGAACTTTCTCAGATCCCACAGCTGAGCACAGGTCTGAATACTCCAGATGTGGACCTCAAGCAAGACTAGCTCAGCCACAGGCTCAAAATGTACTGTAGAGCAAACAACAAAGTCTGAATCAAACCCAAAGGACCCACCTAATAATAATAATAAAAAAAGCAAAATCAAATCTTAAGCTCTGTTCTCCTCAAGGCTGAAGCACTACTAGGAAAAAAGCTATGGACTATTGTCGTCATAGAGAAAAGGAGGTTGGGAACACTGAAATCACAAAGGGACGAAGAATCAAATCAAGGCAATCCCAAGGATATTTTTGGGACTTTGTGTCTTTGCAGAGACTCAGGAACCAGAAATGGCAGTTGAGAAACAAGCAATCTGTTTCAAAGGGAAGATGGGGCAACCGTTAGACTGGAGATACTTTGGCCTCTATGGTCCATACCCAGTTCCAGCAGCTTCACTGGGGCTTTACCACCTACTGATGGAGATGTCAGCCTGTTTGTGTGCACGGATGGTGCTCACATTTTTCACGGAACTGTAGGTCAGGCAGCAATAACAATTTTCAGTATCCCCAGGCAGCTTTCAAACCAGGTGAGCCAAAACCAGATCTCCACCTTCCTGAGAGCAGAGCTAAGCATGTCGTAACTGAAAGTTGCTCTCTGCTTGTCAGACACAGTGATATATGAAGGTAATTGCTTCCGTGTGCATTTAATTACAGTACTGTAATTAGTAGGTTGCAAGAGCAGATGCAGAGGGTCTTTTCATAGGGCAGACTCTGATAGGCCATGAAAACATCTCAAAAAGGAAAGGGCAGGGCAATGTCACATTTGGCAGCTCTTTGTTCTTGGAAAAGAGGGTTAATTAGCTGATCACTCCACTCTTCATCTTCATTTCTTAAGGTGGAGGGAACATGGTAGGAAGGAGACTGATTTATCTTCATGAATTTTTAGAACTAGCAAATAGCACCAAATCTTTGTTCAGCCCAGCATTGTGGCTTGGGCATGATGCTGGGGCAGGGACCAATGAGAACGCGAACAAAAACTCCACGAAGATCTTTATCCTCTCCAGGGAAAAGGAGAGCGAGAGATGCAATCTTTGAGTAGAGTTCACCATGGCAACTAGAGCAGTCCTTCCTATCATTTCTCATCAGGAGAGAGCAGTGATGATTCTGGGTTAATGCTGCGTGTGGGGACTTGTAACTCACCTGTACTTCCTCAGCACCTATTAACCAAGTTCATTTTTCAAAGTACCCCTTCGTGCTTTGTGGCAGCAAATGGCAGTGAGGTTACCCAGCTTAGCGTGGCTGCAGCTGTGGGTAACTCTTGGAAGGTTTTGAGGGTCAGTCCAGTGCAGAGCTGTTTGACAGGGAAATTGTGTCACTGCCTAATGACAAGCAAGGTGAGGATTTTACACTAGATGAGATGTGGTTTGAAGTCCTTAAAGAAAGCTGTGGTATTGGGAGCTGTGGGAAAGGGAATACAGCAGTGCTCATGTTGCAAAGCACATCAAACTTAATGTTTCAGGAATTGTTTTGTTTGCTTTAAATAAACAAAGGCATCTAAAGTAACCTTTTTTTTTCCTATTGGGAAACTTCACATCTTGTGTTCTTTAACTTATATTATTATGCAGCTGAAGTATTAGGTCCTGGTATTCATATTTACTGAAGCTATCTACTAAAGGGATTAAAAAGCATAGTCTTTTTAATTGTGCTTGTAGAAGTCAGTACAAATTGCACATTTAATTATTGTGTACTTAAAATCCGATAATCACAGAAAATCAAATACACAGCTTGGTTGACTGAGAAAGTATTTTTAATAGGGCACTATTAAATTATAGAGTTAAACATTATTAGATATATTTATTCATGAGAGATAATTTGATATGTAACAAAATAAGCCAATACATGGTGTAACCTCTTGCAGTCTAATTTTCATGGATGAGCTCTTGCATATTTAATATCCTTTGAGGATATATTTTAACCTAGACTAATTACTGCTTTCCTCTTATTTCTATTCAGTTTGACATCGACGTTTTGCTAAAATAATGTAATATTGTTATTACTGAGCAAATTAAGTAAATCTAGTTTGTTTATTTTAGAGCCATTGTTGATACTGTAAATGGCCTGATGTAGGTTATGACAACAAGCATTGTACACAAACAAAAAATAGCTATGGGTGAAAGACAACTAATACATCAAAATCATCTCTATAAGGGATCCTGTGCACATTGTACAAACACAATCATGAATATTTTCTAATCTATGAAGCTGCTTTGTAATATGTGTTTCTCATAGGCTCCTGGTAAATTTACAAAGAGGAGCAAAGTCACAAATTAATGATGATATAAGTTATTTTTACATTATTAAGACAGTTTAGCTTAAAAGACTCTCAGGATAGCTGGGGCCCTTGTCAGAAACTTTCAATAGACAGAATACCTGAGCACAGAGATTTTGTACTTGAAAGTAGGTTAATAAATTAATTGAGAACCTGTGTCATGGCTTTGATATATACATTAATTTTGTGTCTGAGAAAATTTTTAATGAGATGTTTTAATTTTGTTCTCAGTGACATTTTAATAAAATGCACTGATAGGTCAGGTTATATGTTTGTACATTTTGGTATAATGCCAGCAGTGTCAGCTGGCTTAAGCAGATCGGCTTGGCTTTGCTTGGTTCAGCAGCCAAACATCTTGCTACATTTTGCTTCCGTTGGTTCATCAATTTTTTAACGTACTGAAGTTTTTATAGGTCTTTCTTCTGTGAAAATAATTTACAAAATGATGAATATGGAAAATAGTTAAAGAGAAAACTTACATTGATGAAACTTTAAATTGTATTTGATTTTACAGTTATGATGATGATACAGACTGAAAGTTTTCTAGATGAGTAGTGCAATAACATAGTTCATCTTTGTTCTGAATCAAGCTTGATTAGTAAAAGCTGAAATTCTCAGTGCTTTTTGTGAGGCTAAAATCCTTTGTTACATGTTGCATCAACTAAAATAAGTAGTGATTTTGACTACATGTAGATCTTTTATGTTTTTCAACCATTTTAAGTTTTTCAAAGTTTTTCAACCATAAATCAACTAAAATTCAAAACAGGAAAACCATTCTTCACTGAAAAGTAACAACTTAATTTAAAAAAGGGTGTTTTGGATACGTAAAGCAATGTAAAAGCAGGGTCTTGAAACTTCAGGAATCATCCAAACTGACTCTTCATGAGAAATGGTTTCAGATTTGAAGTCCATTTTGAGATTCAAGGCACATTTTGGAGAATTTCTGACCCATCTGGTTAGACGGTTGAGATTCGTAAGTCACAGTCGGGGAAATATTCATTGTTTTAAGCAGAAACTTAGAATAATACACACAAAATGAGGGCACTAATGGTAACTAGACAGTGACATATGCAGGGATTTGACTTTGTGCCTGTATGTATGTCTTGACTAACTTCATTTACACTTATGGGTACTAAATTAGTCAAGTGTGATGAAAAAGCAGCCCTCTGAGCGCTATAGAACTTCAGTGATGATCTCATCATGAAACATGATTTAGGGAAAGTTAAAAAAATGACTGGTATTACAGCTAGTAGTTTAAATAATTGTGCTTGATAGTAAAAAAAAATGATATGAAAGCAGGTAGCTTCCTCCTGTAATGAAGTCAGATGAATTTTGGAAGCTCTTAAGGACACACACTTTATCTTTGGAAGTTTCAGAGCAACGCTCATGAAGAGTTTAGCCATACACTAATATGAAGGAAATAAAATACATTTTAATAACGTCATAATCCTTCTATAAAATATTTTTCAAGTTTGGGTTTTGTTTTTTTTTTTTCAAATTTTCATTTTTTTTCAGAGATCTATTGCATTGCTACTGCAAGTATTATATGTGTTCGATGTGATAGTGCAATCAGTTGCAATCTCGGTCAGCCTTTTATGAATCCGTGTGACAAAGGCCCCATAACAAGACACAGACAATGAACATTTGTGCTCGGTCTTTACCAGAATGAGGTGTGGAAATGTTTTCTGCAAAAGCATCAGAGTTCTATCTGGAAGTGTGTTTTTTAGGCTCAGTCAGACTGAAATGCAGTAATATCTATGGATTAAGAGAGGAAATGTGTTTGCCATCAGATTTCCTCTCAAAATTTTCACATTGCTGCTCCAGGAGTTTATGCTAGAGAATATGTCCTAAAGAACTAGAATACAACTAAGTTCCTGGGTCAGCTCACTCTGAATTTTGCCGTTGTGCTGGTCTATGGCAAATAAGAACCTTGTAGGTGTCTCAAAGAGAGATATTTTTGATGATGAATACTGACAAAGTAATTCTTACAGCATCCATTTTTTGTACTTTGAAATGTTTTTCTCTACTGCCAAGAAAATGTTGAGATTTTTAGAGCCAGGAATACGTTGAAAATCTCCATTATTCCCCATGCTGTATAGAAATTTCTTCTAATGAATACATACATCTCATGAATTCATGATCATGCTACTCTCATAGAGCTTGATAGGAAAATCACCCATGATCTTGGTTTTTTTCCACCTTGAAATTGTTGGGTTGCTGGTGCTCTCAGGTTACTCTGATTTGGCCATAATGCTGAAAAACAGAAGATATTAAATTAATTAGCTGCCCTGAGCTCAGGACCGACTGTGCTGAGGGCTGAGGTCAATGTACTGATAGAAATTGCACGGCCACAGGTGGGAGTAACCAGCTTTATGCTACTTTCACAGATCTAATCATTAGCATCAGCAACTGTGCAAATCTGCTTCTTGTGTTCAAGTGAAGAATCCTTCCCCAGCATCCAGAATGTATTTAATAAAATATCCCATAATCTTCTGGCTGAGAAAGAGACTTATCTGACCTTATCTGGTACCATCCATCTGTAGAGGTTGTCTGGCAGAAGAGGGGTCTGTGTTTTCAGTGCCTCTCATCCAGAAACACATGCTGAGTTTCATGTAAACTCAGCAGGCTCAGAGCTATGAACTGATACCAATACCAAATACTTTTTTCCCCTCTATCAGCTACCAAGAAAGTAAAATTGCTTCTAATCAAAAGGACAGCCCTCCCTTTGCAATTGTTTGCTCAACTATTTTTCTGACTGGTCTGCTTGACAGGAAAATGTGCAAGGAGATGGAAAACTTCATCTTTCAACATGAAAGAATACCAATGCACTGTGAAGAACTGTTTCTAGCTCACTTCTCATCTCATGTGGATTCATGTTGCTGCTAATTTCCTAAAATTGGCTACCAGGTTAGCTTCTAATTTGTTTGATGATGCATGTCATGGTATCTGGGAAGGCCCAGCAACCTGCCAGAGGCATTACAGGATTTACTAAACCCAAGACTTTTCTGCACTAAATTAAATCACACATTTACAACATCAAAGTTTTGGAAACTTTGTATTGCTCTGTGTTCATTACCTGTATGCCTTGTTTAAAGTGCACATGTTTTCTTCCTGAAGCAACCAAGCTAGTAATACAGATATTATTCACTGTGCATCTTTTGGGACCACGTAATCAGCCATTAAAGACAGAGAACCAAAGCATATTATATTTCATTTTGCTGACACCTTGCACGAAACAACATCAAAATATGGGGATATTTGGTACCTTTTTCTTGTGGGTATTTGGCACCTGGTTTTATGAATTAGTATACATACCAAGTAATTTTTCCTCATATCTACTAAAAATAACAGCATGAACTCTAAGAGGTTGTCAACGTATTACTTCCCAAGGGAGAATTTTGCTCTTCTCTCTCATTTATCTAGGCATGTGTAGAGGCTTTTGACCCATTTAGCATAGATAAATGACCCATGATGTGAAATTTCCCAACAGTTTAATAATGCATTTAACTCAAAGTGACACTTGCTTGCAGCTGCCTTAAAGCAGTTTCTAGGCTATATATGTCTCTTTGAAATGATGTATGACAAGTAGGAAAGCTTCCTTGGTAGAACCCCAAATCCCATGGGCAGGTTACAAGAAAATCCTTTTTAGATTGCCAGCAGCAAATTTATACTTCACAAGTCTTTATTTAATTTTATCTGTTTTTCAATATCATTCACAGTTATGACCATTAGTCTAAAGCTCACAGTAACTTCTATACAAATTATTTTTTCCTCACAGTAATGCATTGTAAACGCTTTTATTGATCCCATTTTTTTCACAAAATACCAGAAGTAAACCCCTTGTCTTACCACTGAAAATGTTTTTGCAATCCTTGTACTAACTTAGCTGTATCAAAATTCTATTCCTTCTGAAACCCAGGTAGTGAAACAGAAAACTACATTCTGTGTATGTTTAAAATCAGGAAACTTTCTTGAGAAAACTCCCTTATGTATTTGAAGACAGAAGTCTGAATGATAGCTCTTAATTTTGCTTGCATAGTTTTAAAGCAGTTTTTGAATGTGTGGAAAGGTTTTTATAAAGTCTGCTTCTGGTGAAGTGAGCAATTTCCCCTGATACATGTCATATTATTAGCAAGAAAGATTTAAGAAAGCAAGAAATAAGCATTAGACTTGAGGAGGCAAACAATTCTAACTAGACAATCAAATCTATTATTTAATAACATTTATTTCTAGTATTAAAGTAGAAGTCAAATATCCAAAGTTGGATCCTGTAGCGTCCTGTATCATTTAGCATAGATAAACGGTGTAGAGTCCCCAAAGTCTACAAACAGAAAGCCCAGTCTCAAATAATAATAATAAAAAAAAAAAAAAACAAAAAAAACACAAAAAAACCAAAACCAGGAAAATAAACTGGGAACAGTCCTGTCCACATGGAAAGGTTAATGTGGGCAGAGGGAGAAGAGACGAGAAAAGAGAGAAAAAAAAAAACAACAAACCTGAGACAGCCAGAAGCCGGATGACTAGAACAGAAACAGAGTTCACAGGCTGTTTGCTACCTAGGACTCTGATCATTTTTCAGCTCTGTTGCTTCCTTTTGCCTCCAGCTTTGTCTGTCTTATATTTCTCAGCCACAGTGATATTCCCCTTGTTTAGTTTCCCTTGCAGCATCCCCAGAGTCCCCAAGGTCCAGGCTGTTTAGTGACACTTTTTGTTGGGTGATTGTACAGCATGCAGGAGAATTTGGCCCTGACCCACAATTTGTAGTACAGGTATGAAATAATGGGGTTTGGAAGTTTACTCCAGCTGCCCTAACTAAGCCTGGAAAATGACAGTGGAACAATATCGCAGAGCAGAGCAAGCTCCTGCGCGCAGCACAAAGGCTGTTCTGCTGCTTGCTGCTTTCCTATTCATAGCAGTTTAAGCCCGTCTCCTCTGCTCCGTTTCAGTTTAAAGTCAAAGAAGCTAGTTTAAATCACCAAGTGCTTTTGATCTAGATCTAAACATGGCTTATATTTGAGCTTTCTGGCTACCATGCTGAGAGGCACGTGTAACAGCCTGCCTGAAGTTTATTCAGAGAGGATGGTACACTCAGAGTGTGCAAGCAAGGCTATGTTGGGCCTCTCACAATACTGACAGAATAATTGGGTACAAATTGCTGGAGCTAGCTTTTCCTCCCAAAGGTAGATGCCCATGCCTTTCAGTTTGGGGAAAGGGAATGGCATTCCAGAGAGGAATTCACTTACCCCACCCAGTGTTGGCTATCTGGAATGAGATGAACCAGATTTTGGAGGGTCTTCTCTTTTGTTCCTGACTACAAAAAAATCCTGTTAAACCTCTAGCTGTTAGTCAAACTGACCGACATGAATTCCTCCCTCAAGCAAATGAACTCTAAAGGGCAGAAACCCCATCCCACTGACGATGCAGCTTGTTTTATTCAGGGAACAAGATAGCTTTTAGAAGTCTGGTTGCCAAAAAAACCCTGCGTTCGGCAACACAGAATACATGTTGACTAGAGGAGACTTGCAGAGACTAATTCTTTATATCCTAGACAAGGCCCATGTCACCATTAACAGCACTAGTTGCCAGCTCCCTGTGCTTGGCTGGCAAGTGGAAGTTGACTACATCGTGCATCACCTTTGATACAGAGCAATTCTTCCTAGTTGGGGATGAGAACAGCTTTTACAGCGTAAGCTTGGATAAGCCTGCTAAAGGGGTGAAGCTGCCGACTACCCTGTAAGAAGATAAGCACAAGAAACAGCAGAAGTGAGGCAGGGAGCCTATATCAAAGTTAATGAAGAAGGCACAGGGTCTAAGGAAAGGAGGAAATTCTTCCAGGAGTTTGGGTTTGTATGAACTTAGAGAGATCAATTTGCTGCTGAACCATTTGAACTGAGCGACAGAGTTCATTTTGAGAAAGACATACAAACCAGAGCTCGCACAGCTAGTGCCTCAGATCAGAGTGACCTGATGAGCTGTACTCTGCGAGAGTGTAGCTCTCAGACTGCAATACGCTCAGAGCTTCAGTGGCAGGAAGCAATCTCATTTTGTAACTGGTCTTGCTGTTGAGAATGCCTGTTTAGAAATTTCCCTCACAGATGAATTAATTAGAATTAGCTTATTTACTAGGAAAGGAGACAGATGCCAGTTCATCTTTTGAAATATAAAGAAAACAAGTGATATTTACACTTCGCTTCCTCTTCATAACTCCAGATACTGGATTTATAAATATGAATGCATTTGAAAGACGTTATTACAACATTTCTCACAAATAATATCTGGTTTTAAATATTTGTACCTACACACTTCCCCAAAATAAATAAAATCAACCCTCCCAAAGGGTACTTTTTGCAAGCTGCTTCTCTAAAGTGCATGTTTATTTGATCTAAGCTTCTTCACCAGTCATTGTTAATGAATTATTATTGAGGATTTCTAACTGAAACAGATAGCTTCATTTAGTATGATTAATGCTGATGTACAACCTCATTTTCATAATTACAAAATATAATAAATTCCAAATACGAATCTCTGTTATTTGTGTTACCAAATACCTGTAAAAAGACATTACGTTTCAAAATTATTGCAAGACACAGTTATAATACTCTGTGACTGAAATTGAAAGGTAAAATTATTTTTAATCACTGTTCATTACAAAGCTTTGGCAAAATATAAGTTGTATTTTTGAGACAGATAGAATTAATCTACTAAAAGTACGTATCTGCTGAAGCAGATATTCTTTCCCTACTTTTAAATATTTGGAGCTGTTTTATGTGAAAATTAACTAAGATTTTTCATGGAAACAGCATTTGGCCTTTTAGAACGTATGGAGTATTTTTTACTCTTAGAAGTTTTAACAAACCTCATTTCTTTTGCAGGTTTCTGAGTGCATTTTACTGCTGTAAGGAGAAAGCTCCCTTTCCATTCTGCATGCCGCTTATTTCAATGGTCTAATGAAGGCACAGTATACTCAAGAATGCAGTCCTTGGTACAGTTTACATTTAATAGCCTGTTTCCTTTTTCTAAATTTACTGTTTTCATTTCAGCTAAACTGATGTGATGTCAGAGTGATTACTGCTGGAAGTAGCTTCCTGCATCTTACATTGTAGGAGCTGCATTGAAAACAGGTGATATTACTCATACCTCCAAATAAATCAGAGGTAACAGTTAGGCTTCATCAAGACTGTCAGGAGAAAAAAGGCTGAGGAAATACTGTCTGGAGAATCAGAGCATCAAGGAAATTCCATGTTCCTGAGGCTGCTTGTTTGGTTTTCACTCAGGCAGTTCCTGAAATCAATACAGTCATTTAGCCAGTAATTAGCCAATAATTTTTCTAAGGAAGTAGGAGAAAGAACCTCAAATGGGAGGAGAACCTAAGTGAGCAAATGACTTAATGGCCATGGCAATAGAGAGCAAAAGCAAGCACAGTTCTGTGAAGGCTTGAAAATGTATAGATAGATAATAAATGTAAGCAGAATGCAGCTGATTTGTTCTTACCTTGAAAAATGACTGAGTGTCCTTTTATGCTTGCTCTGGTGTAAGTCAGATAAAAAGGAATCTGTTGTATCTCTTTCTGTAGATGAAGTGATGCCTCTGGGCTGTCAGTTTGGACTATCCAGTAACGTTTAAAGCTATAACTTTATTTTGATTTGCCAACATCTATAGGTCTATAGAGCCACTCTTCTGCAATAAGGAATGTTTGATTTTTCCAAGCTATTATGTCTGAATTAATTAGCTTAAACGTTGTGGTTGTTAACATATTGAAGAATTCACAGAGGTGAATTGTGTCAGTCCCTGCATGCACATATGTGATCTTGCATAGGGACAGAGGGACTCTGGTTTTGTATTACGTTATTTGGCAGGGCTTATGCATGGCCCTAATCATTGCACCTAATGAGTAAGGGGTTATTCAAGGCTAGTTTAAACTGAAGCACACGGCAAACAAAGTAGGATCCTACACAGGCTGGTGGGTATGGTTCCATATGCTATTTAGAAGAGGAGATATACAAGGATATATAGGATATAGCTAACCGAATTGCAATGGGAGGGGAGAGAGTGAAAGTAAATTGGAATGTGTCTAAATCTGTCTTGCGGTTTGAATACTTTCTCTCCTGAAAAGTGAAATAGCATGCTGGATGCCTACAGGTGCTCAGGACAGTGGATTTATATCCTAGAAGACTAAGTCCTTCCTAATACCTGTCTTTCAGAAGGATACGTTACTAAGCAGGGACTCAATATGAGCCTGAATTTCCAGCAATTTTCCTTCCTTTGGCCTAGATATAACCAGCACCCAATATTGTAATGAATCTTATTTGTAACATCTGATTAGCACTTTTATGGCTGGCTGATTCTGACAGGGTAGGTGCCTGCACGGTGAAGAGATTTGTGTCAAGGCTTTCATTAAAAAGGTGAAACTTGCACAGACTTTTTGGTGGTGAGACAGATAAACACATATGGAGATGGGGTCCTACAAATGCCATATTGGCTCAGAGCAGGTTAACAAGGGCCAATTAACCCTGTCTTGCTACAGGCATCAAGTCTAGTGAGAGTTTAGCTCAGTTGCCTGCTGAAGAGGAGGACAAAGTATAAAATCTCCGTGGCATCTGGGGACTGGAAACAGCTGGATGGTTATGTGAGCCTCCTGTCAGATGGCTGAGCTCTGGGGAGACAGGCTAAATAACCATCAAATAGGAAATAGGCCTTGGGACTAGTCCTTTAAGAATATTTGCTGGGTGACTGTATTTTTAATTATTTTGTTGGTTTGTTTTATTCTTATTTTTGAACTCTCCTTTTTCAGAAGTGGAACTAAAGAGTGCCTGAGGAGGAAGGCTAGGATACCTTGTGCTGGAGGGCGAGACCTATGGTAGCTGGCCACTGGAGACTCTGCGGGAGCGGACTTCAGCGAGCTCTGGTGGGATGAAAACACAAAAGCAGGTTGTGTCACATAGCTCCTTTCATGACAATCCTCCCATAAACAGGGGGAGTAGAGTAATATTCACTGTACTATTAGTTTTCAAATTACAATGCCTTTTTTTTAAAAAATTACTCTTTAAACAACCAGCCTCTCCAAAATAGGAATCAGAGAAAATTACGTTATTTGAATGGCTTAAAAGCTGTCTAAGCTGAGCTTTGAAATTTCAGTTTTCAGCTCTTGAATATATCTATGACTGTTCAGTATGGGTGGTGTAAGAGATCTTGAACTGAAAAAGTAGCAGTGATAAAAAGGCCCCAAATAGAAGTCTGTGTGGAGGTATTTCACCCAGGTCTGTTGACACAAAGCTTGCAGACTGTTCACCAGTCCTTATGAGATTAAAACCTGCTACTAAACACGGGCTGAAAAATAATAGCTTCCTATATACCTCATCTTTGGTGGAAAAAATGAGTGTGATTGTGATGCATGTGTATGGGTGTATAAATGAAAATAAATTGTATATAATGAGAATGCTAGAATGAAGGCAAGTGATGAGCCACATGCCCTTTTTTTCTCTACTGAACGCTGCTAATAACTTGAATCCAGTACTGACAAAAGGAGGGATGGGAAAAGATTATAATGTGAAAAAATGTGAATGAAAACAATTTTTAAAGCATTTTGGATCCATACCGGTTTATTGTCAGATCTGACCAGTCATTCTCATTACCTACAAAAGCCAGTATGTGCTCTGAGAGCTACAGCACAGCCCTTTCTGTGTTCTGGTAATGGAGTCCTAAGGACTTAGCTAGTGGACCTGGCAATCCTGTAATTAAGCTATTGGTCCTGCTACATTTCTCATTGGATTGATACACCAGCTTCTGACCTGCAGTTACTGACATCCTGAATCCTAGTTCCGTGGCTGCCTCTCTATGGAGGGAAAGTGTGGAGATCACTTGCATCGAGGCCATGAGGCAGAAGGTAAGTGTTATTTCAACTTTCATTTGGTACTTCTTGTGCTGTGGGATTGCATTGTTTCCACTGATTGTCTTCCATGAATAGTAAGCACTTCTGTTGAAGCTAAGAGCCTGACTGTATGAAATCCTCTTTTGTATTGTATACCTAGTAAGTATTATATTTGCTCAAAAAAAAAACAAACAGAAGATATAAAAAAGTCACTTATTTTCTCTTGTGCTTATAAACCTTAACCATATGAATGCCAGTGACCTGATATTTAAACTAAATTATTTTAAAGAGAAGTGTACATCATAAGCAACTGGAAGTAGAGAATCTCAGTTCATTACAGTTAGGATGATATTCTAAATCTTCCAAGTTCAAAGTGATCTACAGACCTCACTGTACTATTTACTACCATCCTCAAACTGTGAATGCAAGCACAGGTAGCTGTTCTGGTGAAATCTACTATAAAAATGCCAGAATATCACCTTTTAGAGGCAGAATATCAAACATCAGCAGGCCAGTCCCCACTGTTTTGTTTTGTATTTTTTTTTAAAGTATCTTTATTTAGAACAGATATTTAGAGCCTGAGCAGGCCCAAAACGTACAGAGATCTCCTAGTTGGGCATTTGCCTATAAAAACGATTAACTAAACTAAATGTGAATTGAGCCTTTGAGATTAAATTGCAAGTATGGAGATCAAATCTCCACAGGCAAGTTAAAATCTACCAATTATTTAAAGGGTTTAATTAAGTGCAGATCTTTCTGTAGGCTGATTTAAAAGGACATAACGTAACATTTGTAGCCAATGAAATGTACAGAATAGAAGACTATTTTTTTTTTCATTTATTTCTACCATAAAATGTATGCTGTAAACTGTGAGGAACGTCTGAAGATATTTCACAAGTAGCACCATCTGTCTTCTTGGCAGACTACGCAGGCAGTGTGGGTGGCTTAGTTACTTGCTTGTGAATCTATAACATCACTTGCTTAGTCTGCTGGATGGGGCTGCCCCTTCACTGTTTGGCACAATTTCAACAGCTCTGTTTTGGTTCCATAAAACAATTCTCTTTCTTTATGTGGCTGCTCTGTGCACCTGCATGAAGTAGCTGGGAATTTGCTTAGAGAATGCTTACCTATAAAGGTGAGTCTCTTGGTCCTCATACAAAGAATACTTCTTGCACGTGTACATTTTTCTATGTAAATCTCTGCAAGTTTTGAAAGTTTATTCACTTATGGCACTTGCTAAGTACATCAGGATTATAACTGGCACCAGTACAGAAAAGTATTTCTTCTTTTGTTCTGTGAAGCAACTTCTCCCTGAAAACGTCCACATATTTGATATTAAGCTCTAATCCAGAATAGGTTTTTCATGATTAACCTAAGTTACCAAATACTTAATCAGTCCCAGGCTCAGCTCCACTGACTGCAGTACTGTATGTGTATATGAGAAAGATTTGTGCCTGAGACGCTGTTCAGTGAGTTTTTGAGGAAAAGAATTAAAGGCAAGAAATACTGTATGTCTTAGCAAGAAATGAACGCTGTGAGAGATGTATTCTTTTAAATTTAGTCAGACTACACAATTCTCAGCGTGTCTTCTTGCTCTTGCATGATGTTGTTTCTGTATAGTATTGTAATCACTTTGTAGCAGACTTTTAAGCTATTTATCTTGGCTTTAAATAACAGCCCAAAACAGAGAAAACAGCATTATTGGTATATTGATCTGTATATCGAGAAAGATCTGATGCCACCATTTAATAGACAAAGAACAAATAAGTATTTTCAGCCTGGCTGCCTTTTTCTACTGAGTATCAAAAAACTGTAAACCAGGTAGAGAAGAATGACAATGTTTCATGAAAAGAGCTCCCTTTCTGCTGGCTGCCATATAGCACACACTATACACTCAGGAGGGCAGAAAACCAGAAATCCTCCTGCAACAGTTAGAGGTTGTGAGTTACAGAAAATATATGTATTTACTATTTTTTTGAAAGGACAACCAATAGCAATTAGTAACAAACTGACAAGGCTTCAGTGTCAGTAAGAATAGTAATTACCCTGTATTCTCATATTACCTAACAACAGAAAACTTTTGCATTTATTAGGAAATTTCTGTTTTATTTCTTGCTCATAAAGTAAGGTCACTTTCCTGACTTTTTTTGAAGAAGAAGCAGGTTTTTTGGTAACTAGGTGACATGTTTTCTTGTGACCTAGTGAACTTGTGCACCATGTACATGTGCAAGTGTCTCAGATACTACTGTGGTGCGGTGGGTTAATGTTACTTAATTTTTGTGTCCTAATGTTTAGGACATTTGTTTTTCTCTACACACGTTATTAGTTTCTCACCTTGTGTACTCTAATGTGAAAGAAAAGGCTTCCGTTGGCTGCAGTGAGTTTTAAGCTGTATCAAGAGAGTACCTTTGTGCACACTTTTGCATCTTGGAGTTCAATCTCTGTCATGGCTGATGAGATAACAAAGCTGAAAGCCTGTGTGTGTTACTTCTAGTTTCAGGGCAAAATGGTCTTGAAGCTTCAGCACTTACCTGCAGAACAAAAGAGGGAAAACAGCTGTTTGTTTCTGTATGTGTTGATATATTCAGCTGGATAGAAATAGTTAGTGCTAAGAGTTACATACTGCTGTAGCAGAAACTTGCTTTATGGCACATGCTGTCTTTATGTTAAACGAACAAAGCAGAGCAAAGGGGTTTTATTCCTTGCCTACTTGCTGCTGATGTTTTTGTATTTATTTATTTTTTTTTTAAGTAGAAAAGAAGTTGAGTTTTGCAACAATGGCTGGTTGCATTCACAAATAAATTACTCCTAAGATAAGAACAGACTTTGTCCTTTTCTCAGGAGTGCTTTTCAGTCCTAGTAAATACTCATCGAGAATCTTCTCAATGACAAGAGTGCTGTAATGCCATCTCTCTGTCAAGTACAACCAGATTCAAGTTCCCAGCTGAACCCTAAGGGAAGGAAGATTGAATAAAATCCTCCTCAGATGTCTGGATTAGCCACATTGATACGGAGATGATCATCTTGGTAGATAAATTATAATATTCTCCTAGTCATCCTAGGCAACAGTACTATCATGTTATTGCCACTTCACCGAGATATGCAACTCTATCAGGTTATAAATGGCAACTCAGATGGCACTGACATGCCCTCTACTATCAGCTACTCTAGATATTATTCCTTTATTCAGTCAAGCGGAGTTTCTCCTCCACTGGCTAATGCCTGCCCAATCTTGGATTTAGCAGTAGCGTAACATTCAGACTCTGCTTTCCAGATAGTTCCCCCTGTGAAGGAATTGGCAGAGAATGGGCACAGAATTGGCTCCACACCACTGCTTACTAATGATCAGAATAGCTGGCCAGGCATGAAGAGGAATGTCAGCTGCAATCATTTATTTCCTTCCCTGGAGCGGGAGAGGAGCAGTGCAGGCCTGGAAGGAGTGTGGCGGCTTGGAGACGAAATGTCTCCCTAGGCTTCTTGAGGAATGGGGCAGCTTCCTGAGCACCCCTTGCTTGGGGCTGTGCCTAAAGGCACAGTCTAGCATTTTCTGAATTGCAGACACTTTGAGTTGCTACTTTATATGCAACATTGACATTCCTTTCATTGCACATACAGTGTTCATCAGGCATTTGAATCTGGATAATGAGAAGAATGCATAATCCAATTGCAGCTCTTCATATTTCCTCTCATGCCTGACACATTGCTCCAGTTATTCCCAAAGATTATCTGATTAGCACCGTAACTCTGCTTTTCGGGGGAGGAACCTAGCAGGAATGGGCAGTTGAAAGAACACCACTTTTTTTTTTCTTTTTCTTTTTTTCTTTTCTTTTCCCCAAATCCTGCCTTTAACAGAAATTACTCAATATTTGTGATTTCAGAATGGGAGGAAACTGGTATGCCAATTACCACACTAATAACTTCATTTGAAATTAAAATGGTAATTAAAAAAAAAGAGGATGTGTGCGCTAAGCCAAGTTCCTGCTACTCTAAAGACTGGTTTCAATTTACTGGAAACTTACCCTGACACCTGCATCTGCTGGGTCTTTTAAGTTTGTCCTGACAAAGTTAAGATACTAGCTTTCGTTTCAACTTAAGTTATGCTTTCGGTGTAATTAAAAAAGGTGAATTATTCCATCTTGCTGTTGCACTATCTTACTGCCCCTCGCTGAGAAAATTTATACAGTAAGGGGTCTTTTGGTGTAAAGTATCAAAAATTGGTCAAGTGCTACATTGCCACCAAGGCAGGTATTTATTGGCTACTGTAAATGGCTTGTAAAACTTCTGAAATGAACTGGGAGTCGTTTAGGGGAAGCTCACATCCCTCCTCCTTAAGACTGTGAAAACATAAGTGGTACTTCTCAATTCCTTCAATCACAGCCCATACTGAGATACACCTTTGATGAGAATATACATCATGAACCACACAGACCTGGTCAAGCTCAAACAAAATAGTTCCTGAAGCTGTGAAATAATGAGTTTGAACTAAAAAATAAATCAAAAGAGTATTTATTAGAAAACATTTTAGTAGCTACTCACGTTATTCTTCCTGCTGCTCTTTTCCCAGCTGGTTAACAGTAATACCAAACCTGACCCATCTGGATATTTTTTTTTTCTTGCAGACTACCTTTTTTTCTTTTTTCTTGAATGTCCATTGAATAGTCACTGTCTCTTTTTTTAGTGCCTGTAACTTCTCTTACTAGTGAAAAATATATTCTGTGAACTGTACTTCTTGAGAGTCCCAATTCTTTCTGAACACAGTGGAAAAAAGCAACAGAGGAGGGAATTTGTCTTGAATACTTTAAACCCCCAGCTCTCCCCAAGGAATCTTTGCATTAGTGCTGGTTTGGGGAGAAGCCTAAAGTCTGATGAAGAAGCTGAATCTGACAGGTTTGGTTTTAATTATCTTTTTTTTTTAATTAGCGCTTTTTTTTTCCATTTGGTTTCTTGTGTGTGGAACCAATGCTATTATAACTCATGGTTATCAATACGGTATCTTGTGTGTGTACTGTATTTTCTTTAACAGATCTGTGTAAATTTATCATGCTTGGTCAGTGGTCTTGCTTATCCATGAGCCTCTGCTGTCACACATTTCCTCAGCAAAACCTTATCCACAGTGAGATGACTTCTGGGTACTGGACAAAGTCACTTATCTTTCAGCTTTGGAAAAAGTGATAGTTCTTAAACTTGTCAACAGGCATAACAAGAAAGTTGAATGGGAAGGGGTTTTTAAAGTGTTTGAAAATTGAGGAACACTAAGAAATAGCAGTCCACAGGTCTTCCACCTAGAGCTGGTGAAGCACTTTATTTAAAATGAAGTATGGAAACCTTGGACTAAAGATTGAAGTACCTGTGGACCACCTCATTCCTTCAATAGTTCCCTAAATCGTCCTATGAGGACTTCACTGTCCAGCATAGATTAAAAAGATACTATTAGCTCACAGACTATAGGAAGAACTGCCTAATCTATCGCAACAGGAAAGTTAATGACCTTTGAGAACATGTTTATGGCTGAAATGAAGGATTCACTGCTTAGAAGTGTTGGACACTTCAGTTTTTCGCCACTACTAACACTTATTTGAATGCATGTATAGACAGTGTGACATTTATTCAATTTTCAAAAATCCATCAGATTCGGCAGAAACTTCAAACCCACTTAAAATGCAGAGAGTTTAGGATGTTTTTGACAGAATCAAATGACATATTTAGAAGCCATGAATTAAAAATCCTGTGGAAGATGAATGAGCTCATATAGCATAGAAGTTACTCTTCTCTGAAGACCAAGTGGAGTAGATACTGTTTTCCAAAAGCTTAATGATTAGATATCTAGTTAGAACATATCAGTTTGCTAAGCTAGGGTTTTCTGGGTTTTTTTCTGCTGATTTTACTGCAATCAGAGCTTAAACCTCAAACTTGCAAGACCAAGATATTTGTTTGGTACAAGGATCTAAGAGCTGCAGGGATAGGTTATAGCTGCCCAGGTTCTCTTCAACTGTTCAGCTGAAGCATAGCCTTAAACAGAAATTTAATGGGGATTTCTGTACTTTTAAAGAAATGCTCTAAAAGCTATGATACACTGTCAAGTATTCTTTATCTGTGTCCTTAAGCCTCTGCATTTTGAAGCATTTTCTGTTCGGATATGCATTTTTGACTGGATGTCGCTACCCTGAACAGCCCGAGTTGGTAGCTAGGGCATTCTCCTAATAGCAAGAGCTTTGAATGACCTTTCACAGGTAAGCAGTATGTTTATTGTGCTGCTTTTGCAATTAGGGAGGTGTGTGGGTAAGTTCCTCCTGCTATTATTAGCAATCTGAGGAGGGAGGAAGAATATAGGGAAGGAAAGAGATACAGATACCTTTTATCAGGAGCAGTTTCTGGGCTCTGGATCCTAGACAGATTAAGGCAACTCCCTAAAGCTTTTAATAAACTCCCTGTGCTCAGGGTTATCCTGTAGGTTTCTCCGGTATCTCGTTTGTTCTGGCTGTCTTGGATAGTACCATAATTTTTCTGTCATCCCACGTTCTATGTGAGGATATGCCTCTGAACTGAGGTTTTTAGATCTGTGTCTATCTATCGGTAACTAAATGTGGCTATTGCAAGGCCTGATTTTAAGGACCTTCAATCTTCATTCAGATTTCAGTATGTGTGGGCACAAATTCAACAGATCTGATGCTGTAAAATCATTCAGTGACTTCTAGTGTGGCATTTTACAATGTATTGGGTTTTTTTTTTAAGCTTCATGATTGAGAGTTAGGAAGAAGTGTTAGAGGGAGACTTGTGAAGGTGAAGAAAAGAAGGTAGCTTTTCCTATGATGAAAACCTCCTCCAATAGCTTTTATTCATCAAATCTTTTAAAAACATATTAAAAAATAAAGGTGGGATAGAATATTAACCAAAAAAATGCAACAGTGAAATTGTATACGGCTAGCATGAAAAACAAGATAAATGAGATGGAAATAGTTCAACAAAGGGGTAAAAGTATTGGTGTTCTTTAAATCTCCTAAAAATGGTGATTGAGACATACTGGAAATGCTAACATTGCTGATTTAATTTCTGCTCTAACACAAGAATATTAGTAATATGGGTCTACCACAAAGTGAGTAATACTACATTTAGGATTAAGTAATCCATCAAGTATGATGGATTAAAAATGTGAAAGGAAAACTGAAAACCAGTAAATATATTTTTATTAGGTCAAATGTGAAGACAGGAATGAAAATTAAAGGTAGAAATCTAAGAACATCAATCTTGAGAAAGTCAGACCCTACCATATATGAGTCTAGTCAAACTGGAGTGAAATAGTGCAGGCAGCTAGCTCAGAAAGAAATGAAAGGTGCTTAGGGTGAAATATTCCAAGCAGATAGGCCAAGACAAGGCCTGATCCAACACTGTGCATTTGGAACAGGGAAATTCAGATTATAAACAGAATCTGCTTTCCCTTGGGTCCATCTTTGAGACAAACACTTTATTGCTCTTCATAAGCATCCAAAGACTGATCATGATGCTCATTGAACCCAATTAAACCTTTCTCTGGTTGAGCAACTGCTAGGTAGCGGAATTTACATTCCCTTGTCAAAACACCAAGGTATTGGCAAAATACAGCAGCAGAACTTTTGTTGAGCAGCTTCAGGGAAGGAATGGAAAGTGAGTGACACAGATGATTAATGAGCCTATTAAAGCTGAAAGTCTGACACTGTAGAGATAAGCTAGCAGTGAAAATGACTCCTACCGTATATGCATCAAGGGCATCAGAAAGAATACCCTCCGTATAATAGCTACCCACCATCATTAGTGGCGGGACGTACACATCTAGCATGTGTTGCCTCATTGCTGCTAAGCCGGTTCAAGTATTTTGAGGTGAAGGGCCTCGAGCAATTGTGTGAAGCCTCAGCCAAGTTGTGTGAGGCTTTGCAAGGTCTGATTAGAAAGGACACCCACGCATCATTCAGGAGGGGCCAGATCAAAGCAAGCATGACAGTTGACAAAGAAGAAGAAACAAATAAACAAATATGATGTTGCAACTATGCAGTGACAGAGCAGGAGGTACAAGAATGATGAGGGAAAGGTTTGATAAAAGCAAGGAAGATGTTAAACTGACGCTGACCTTGGGAATCATACTGCAGTTGTGTTAGAAACTGTATGCGTGGTGACCCTGGGTGGACTGAGACTTGGACTTGCTTTCTCTGCCTCTGACATTCAGTAAAACTCATTACCTCCCTTAGATTCTGTACAGGATTTTCCTAACAGCAATACGCCCTTGTGCTTTACACGTGTACGCATATTGAGTCCGGTGTTCCTGGAAAGTGTCAGATGTACCACTGATACACCGCACAGATGGCCTGTGCATGCGCACTCGCTCGGATGCATTCAGAATCCATCAGATTTAGCAGAAACATGCCGACCATCTGTGCAGCATGTATACAAAAATACGATGCTTGCTTTCGGAAGTTTCAGGCTTGCTACATAAGTGCTGTAGAGTTGCGCTGTACAGTGTCGCTGGAAACATGTCTGGGATTTCTGGACTGTTAGCATCTAGGCCAGGTGGTCTGATATCTTAGAAAATTGTGCACATACCTCAAACTTCACCCAAACAAAATTTCTGGATACAAACCCCAGATATTCTAGAAAAAAACCAAGGTTTATTTTAGCTCCAGTCTGTGGCAGTTATTTTGTGCCAGTTTTCCTTAAAACGTTAACTTCATTTATCCATCTGTAAAGTATGCATATTAGTATCATGCCTTCTACCTCTGTTGTGCCGATTTAAACAATCATTTATTTACAAATGTGGATCTGGAAGTTTCATAGTGGTGTTGTGTAGATGCAATTCAATAAAAGCAATAAATATATTTTGGCCTTGTACAGGCAGTGGAACAAAAGGATTCTTAGCCTGCAAATTTAGCACTGGATACTGTCATATGAAAGCAGTGTCTTCTAGAGCAGTATTGCTAGAGTGTGGATTTGCCAGAGCTGCTGCTTGAATGCTTGATTTGTTCCTGCTACAGTGTTAACTTTTATTGTCACAGTTTACAAATACATCCATCCTCTTCCAGCCTGTCACTGTCATTATTTCCTTTCACCCTTGGAATAGAAAAACATCCTATTTTTTTAGTAGATCCCTATGGTAATCTTCAGTTGGCAGTGCTGTTATGCGCTTCTGTTCTTGGGGACCAAAACACATAAAGCACTAATCCTCAAAAAATATTTGGTAGGTCTAGCAGATGCAGCCCAAATGGAGAGGAATCATTGTATCATAAACAGGTCCATTAGACTGATTCTAACCAGCATACAATTTTAAGAGGTATAACCTGAAGGTTGAACTTGGCTTCTTTTCTGCAATAATGCTAGTGCACTGTCAATGGGGTGATGATAAACCACCAATATATCCATGGTCCTTTGAGATACCTAGTACAATGAAAAGATAGTATAATTAGGTGTGGGTAAGAGCAGAGATGTTTTTCAGTTTCAATATTGCTTTTTTTTTTAACCTTGCTTGTCAGAGATGCATGATAAAAAGATAAGTCCAACAAAGCAAACAATTCCTAAATGCTATATTCTGTTTGATACATTTTTTTTTCTTTTCCAATGTCAATCAATGTTGTAGCCTAAAACCTGCAGGCAATATCCATATGAAAGTTTTTTAACTTTACATTTCAGCCACATAATCACAAAAGTTAGTTCTTGAAAACTTAAAGGCATTCTAAAAAGCTCACATTTCACACATGTTAATTTAAGGGCAAAATGAATCTTGCAGTCTGAAATGACTGTTGAACTGTATATTGATAGACATCTGCTGATTTATTTATTTATTTTTCTTGATGGAACCATGCTAGCATTCTATAGCTTAATTGACTACATATGAAGCAAAGAGCAACTACAGTTATCTCCAGCTGGTGAGACTAAAGGCTGAGCAGAAACATTCAGACTTCACACATAAACCTCCTGGCATTTTATCCCCATGGTTTACTTGGGAAAGAAGTGTGGAGCTCCAGATCAAAATAAAACCAGAGCAATTCAGGCAGGTTGAATTGATGGATGGCCTGCAATAGATGATCAGAAGACAAGAAAACTTAGCGTGGGCTTGTCATGCAGTTGAGACAGTGCTTATGAGATTGCTCTGTCCTGGAAGCTGAAAGCAAAATTGATCTGATGATGTGGTATTTGGAGCCAGCAAAGGGTAAACTGACAACACAGTAGCAGTTATTTTTATTAGATGATATAATAAAATCTCCATCACTTCGTGTAGGTTTATGGGTTTCTGTTCTCTTTCTATAGATCTGTCATTACACAACGGAGTGAGTACAGAATTGCCTAAACCGACACTGACCTAAGTCAGTAAGTCAACATAGTGACATTACTTTGGATCTAGAAACAGTCTAGGTAACCAGAACAAGTTCCAGTTTCTCTGCTACTTCTGAAAGTGCATGTCTTCCCATCTACCCTGGATTTATTACATATAAGCTAAAAATAGAAATATATGTATTCCAAAGATTTGGACTTTTTTTAAAATTTTTTTTAAGCAGTTTTCAGCCATAACCATTCCAATTTTCAGCCAAAACCATTTCTGTTTTCAGAAGCTCATAGATTAAAACTGCTGCTTCCAAAAGCCAAATCACTTCTCAGGGGTTTTGTTGCACTGGACTTCTCTGAAGAAGAAAAAAAGCAAACAAAAACCTAAACAAAAAACCCACACAATTTTTAACTGGGTCTCAGTGTTGCAGTATTGAACAAAAGGATGATTGTATCTGCAGAATGAAAGACTTTTACTAGACCAGATCCTCAGCTAGTAGAATCTTACAAAGCTGTACTGTATAAATGGAATTAGATCAGTTTATGCTGTTCAACAACTAAATCCTGCTAATACACTGTTAAATCAGATATTGCTATAAACAAGGGAGTGGCACCCAGGCCACTTCATGAAATTTTGGTGTCAGCTATGGGCTTGGTTCTGCCTTACTAACAGCTTATTTCAGCTAAAGAAAGGTTGGAAAGAACTGAAGGCCTCTACATAATGAATTTGGAAGTGTCCCAAACTGATACTTTGCTTATTTTCTGCCACAACATATGATTAAGGAAACCCATGTGTCTTCATCATGTCCCACACGTGAGTTTTCTCCAGGGAGTAACACTCGCCTGGTGCTATTCAGCAATATTGAAAACACAGCACCAGTAAATTGGACATCCTTGCTTAGCAAGAATAAAATTAATAGATACATTATAATGGATTTTTTGTTTATTTCATGCCTTCAAATCAGGACACTGAAAATCTATGTTGCTGTGATAATAGTTTTGTGAAAGCAATAAAAAAGTATATTTTAATTGTTTTAATATGTGAGACTGCAAAATGTTCAGCCTCGCCCTGCCTTCATAAAAAAAGACACTGAATTTATATTAATTGGATCTAATCTAGGATTATTGACTATATAAAGACATATAAAACAAGTCATCCAGTATACTAATGTTCTAAACCAGATGATTAATAAAAATATTTTGACTTTTATAATCCTTTGGTTTCTGTGCAAATGCATAGTCTCAATAATATATATATAAAAGAAATCTTGTTACAGAAAGTAGTAGCTATTTCACAGCAGTACTACAATATAACAATTCAGACTTAATGAAACATTTAAAATATGCTATTACTGATATTGTTCATTTAAATATGCTATTACTGATATTGTTTCATTATACAATTTCTTGTACACTATTTTCATGCTTAAGTGACCTCTAAATTGGACTATTGCAAATCACTACTAATGGATTTGCAATGAAATACTTGATATGGGTTCCTACTGGGACAAAAATGTGGCTGAGAAGGTACACTTGCCTCTATTACACTTTACAAAGCCTTTTGGAAATCAGTAGTATATGCAGAGTTTCTTAAATTAGGGACCCAGCTCCATTTCTGAGTAGCAAACTAAGAATGGTGACACAGCAGAGAGAGGGGAATGGGTATATCCATTTTATGAAGAGATCCAGTTCACCTTTCTGCTGATGGATAAAAGATGAAACAAGTTACAGGGGAGAGAGCTGTTTCCACAGCAAATATCGTAGCTATTCTTAAAAGTTTAATGAGGACTGTAATATGTATTGCTAGAAGATTATATTTATAGTACTAAATGTATCCCATGATTTGCTATAAACATCATACTGTAATACCAGGGAGAAAAATTCCATTGTTTTCCACAAAGAAAAATATCACTTGCTAGTTACTGCAATTTAAACATTCAGTCACTGACAACTTGGAAATATAATATAATGTTTTATTGTAATTTATTAGTCTCCCTTTTTGGAATTGTAGTGAAACTGACTTGAATGCACTCTAGCGAGGTACAGCAATGTCTTGGCATGAGCTCTGGTTTTCTGATAAATAGTATAAGACAAATAGCATATACAGCCATTAAAACTGTACGGCAGGGTATCTCTTCAAGTTTTCATTCCCAGAGAACAATGGACCTGTCTGCATTTTCATAAAGAAAATGATGCCTTAGAAGGAAGTTCTAGTTGCTTCCATGCAGCTCCCTTGCCATGGACGAGATGGAAGGCAAAAGTTAGCCTTGCCTTTCTTAACATCTGAAAGAAATTATTTTTCAAGTACCATGAAAACCAGGGGAAAAAAAAGGCACTTTTAACAATCATGCAGAGGCAATAGCCTCCTCTCTTTCCTCTTGTCTACTTCCCGCACCACCAGCATCAGAGCAGCAAGCCAGCATACCCTGCGTCAGCCGAATCGATGCCACTGACAGGCATATTTAGGTCAGGAGGAACTCTGGCTAATTAATGCAAGGAAGAGTCACACCACTTCTGATGATCATAATAGCAAATTTTAATTATCAGGATAGTGTAGTGCCCTGATAAACCTGAATTCGCTAGCCCATGGGAACGTGTGCTGCCCAGAATAAGTAAGAAGTAACTCCTTGATCTGAGTGGAAATATACGGTGAATTATCGTTGCTGTCACTGTAAGTTTATAAAGCATTTTACAAAGACATAGCAAGACATATTCCCTTACTCAAAGATCTTATAATCTGGTATGAGATAAAAACAAGACAAGACAAGAAGCAACAGTTCAGGAGAGATCACTGATTATAAATAAAGGGTAGGAATAATTGTCTGAAGAAATGTTTCAGCAAGGAATTCAAAGGAAGAGAGAGAGTGCCTGCATACAAGATCAGAAGGATAGTTCCAGGCACACACGGCTGAAAATCAAGAGAATGTGATTACAGGATTGGAAAGAGCAGAGGGACAAGAGGCAGGAGGGAATGTGATAGTGCCGAGCTACTAGAGGCAAAATTACACACAGCTCTGCAGTCACTCGTAAGTATAGCTCTACTGCATGTTACCAAAATAACCACAACAGCAATTCCTAAGAGCAGGAATGAGGACAGTTTAATTTAGAAGAGTTTCCACGATGAGGTAAGTGATAGATGATTCAAACGTAGAGAAGAGGGCATAAGTGGGGTTTGGGTTTTGGTTGTTTTTGGTTTATATATATATATATATATTGCAGAAATAGATGTATGAAACAGATGTAATTTCATGAACAGCTCTGGTCAGCCCACATATGCAGTTTCCTATAAGTAAAAACTCTGTCATAAACATTATGCCAGTTCCACTTGCTGATCTGGGGAAAAAAACCCAAACACTAAAAAGGGGAAAACTCTTTCTGTGCTCTGTCAGATCCACCTGTCTATCAGAAGAGATGAGACCCTCCCCCAGTGCTTAGAAGCTGAAAGTCCACCACCATATGAATCATGTTGTGAGGGACCTTTGTTTTCTCCTCCAAGACAGCTAAATAAATGCAAAGGTGAACAGAAGCCAGTATCTGCTGGTGCCAGACTAGCTCCAGAAAGGTGACCAAATAACTAACTGGTCTTTTACTATAGAAGCCACATAGGATAACATAGAGCTAGTATCCCACTGGAGAGCTTATATAAATGGAGCTGCTATTCACCTTGATCGACCAACACAAAGAGAAAGGTCAGGACTGGTTTCTCATATGCCTGGAATGTCACAGGCTTTTTTCACACAGGCATTTTCTGTCAGATATTTCTAATGTTTTTTTGAGAATTTTAAAAAATGAATTTAATATCTGCTATGTTGTGAATGGATTTAACTATAGCACTTGCAGAAGGGTTGTATAGACATATGCAGAGAAATCTTTACTACAAAGTCATATGTGAGCAGAGGTGGCTACTGAATATGACTTTGGCTTATACAACACTGAACAAATTCCAGCTACAGTCAACATAGGCCTATTGCTCATCTCTAAACGTCTGAAGAGAAATCCCCTTTTCTGCCAACATGTGGTCATTCTTCAGTGATTATTTCAGTCTACCCTACTCTCCACCAAATATTAAAAGGCAAACATGAACTACACCTGTGAATAGTAAATTTATTCTGTCAAGAGTTACTATTTACCAGAGGCAAGATTCACATTTCTATGTTTTTCACATTAAGTGTAAACATTAAATATTTTTCTTACGTACAGTCTGGCCATACATAATTTACAGCATTTGAAATCCCGTTCTCCTCCTGAAAGAGAATGCAAAGTCCTCTCTCCCTGTGGATGTTTTGCAAGGTTAAGGATTTGCATTCTTTAATATACTTACTGAGTTGTTGTAGGGTGATGTACAATTTCTGAATTCTCATCAGTGTAGAAGCGAAGTTTATCTCAAAGTGTCAAAATTACATGTTCCTTTATTTTTGATCAGCAGAGTTCCCTTACTTTTGATCATTGCAAAAACTGAACATGGCATACACATAGAAAGGATTCTGGGAGCTATTAGCAGCTAAGCTTTTTAGGATTAACAGATTTCAAAAAATTACCTCCTTATCTTTTGATCAGAAATGAAGAGTTGTTGAAAGGTAACAACTGTTACACTCACTCCTATTTGGCAAAGGAGTTGTCTTGTTTTGTGGCAAAGCAGCATGTTATAAAACAACTAGTCAAAACTGTTACATTGAATCAGGGGCTGACAGCGTTTCTGTTCATTTCTCATGAATGACCTTGTCGGAAGGAAAAACATGGTATATTCCTGATAATGTTTACCCAAGAGGTAAGAAACATTTTCAGCAATGGAATGTAAATTGGATAAAATCTCAGCCTACACAGGCATTAAATTCCATACTATCTGGCACTGATAGTATGATGCAGATATTTATTAGTGCTTACAATGCATGGAGAATAATTTTGATAATTTCTTGCCACATTGACTCTGTGACTGTAAAAACCTGAAATGAGAGTGGGTGTGTATGTGTATGAATGAGAAGTATGGCACAGGAAGGCTTTTACTGAAAGCACAAGTTGGCAGAAAGGGTTTGCAAAGGCAGCTGGAAATCATCAGCTAAAAATTACTCCTGTGAGTCACAGGGGAGTAAGAACAAGCTGACAAACCTGCAGTTGTGGCACAAAAGCCCTAATGTTACTTCCAGTTACATGGAAAGTTTTAGCTGGGCTGAGATTAGTGCTCAGCACTCTCAAGTTTCAAACCAATTCTTTAATTCCTAGGACATTCTTTCACCTCTCTCAGTTGCTTTCATGAGGAAACAAACAAGACCCACATTAAGCATGAAAAATCACGCTTGTGCAGACAGAACAATCAGACATATTTACACAGAAGTATCTGTCTCAGTCTTTATATGCCATTTAACACAAATGTACACATCAAGAGGCTTTTTAGGAGACAGCAAAACCAAACATGCAAAAGAAATCCAAGCTTAGATGAAGAGATTTATCTATCTAGTCCAGCCTCTTATCTCTCCCATATCTAGACTGAAATGGTTACAATTAACTCTCAGAAATTAAAGAAAGTGACAAAGAACAGCTGCTGAGACAGAGGAATGGAACAGTCTCTTCAAATATTCTTCCCTCAGGGCAGGTTTGTGTAAAAAGCCCATTTTTATCCTGACCCTTCAGAACGAATACAAACACAAATAGCGTGATATAAATATGATTCAAAGGATGCACAGCTGTCTCCTGCTTCACGTTAAAATTGCCCACACTGATCGTTGGCTACTGCTTAGCTAGGTTACCGTACCAAAACTCAAAACCAAGTGGAATTTTTCTCAGATGGATTTTGTTGCAAACAGAAACGTCAGTGACAGGCTGGTGAAGGGTATGAGCTGTGCAGATGTGCTCTAGCATGACTGGGCTTAGTTTGTGTTCTGGGCAACCTATGACTATAACCCAGGGTGAATTTCTGGCTAGGGCTACAAAGGGGATGGAGAACTTCCAGCTGAGTTGTCTCTTCAGCTTTACGCATTTTTCTGCATCCAGAACTCAGACTGATAATATGAAAGAGAATATGAATCCGTTCCAGTTAAAATAACAGCCTCACCAAATGAAAATATCTACACTTTCCTAATTTCTAGTAAGAAAGAAATAGAAGGTTTGTTTCCATTACAGCATCTCTGAAATACCAAATAGTTTTACAAAATTAGGCAAGCAGCTATTTATACTTCTATCCAAAAAAAAAAAAAAAAAAAAATGCTGATCCTGGCAAAAAAATGAAAAATCATTACATTAATTGCTTACAGCATGGGTTTATTCTGTCCCATTATTCAGAAAACATGCAGTAACTTTTCAAGTTATACTCACAGTTATGGAAGATGGACAGTGAAGGACAGTGTAATGGAGAGGAACCTGGCTGATTATCAAGTGCTGCAAAATCCTTTAAGATTCTTCAAGTGTTTTCAAACTTTTTATTAATTCATTCTGTTTATCTATTTCATGGTCCAGATATGCCATGGAACAGTGCTGACATCTCTTAATGCTGCTCACCTGTTCTAAAGGCTACTATAGCCCATAGACCTGCCTACAATCCAGTTATATAGGCTCCTAATCAATGAATTCATCTTGACAATCCCCCAGTTACCTGGGAAGGTACAGTAGCTAAGAATAGTTAAAAACTTGTCCAAGATCATGTAAAATTAAACCTACACTGCTTCGGCTGGAATTGTTACTAGGATAAACCAAAGCAATGTCATCTAAAAAACAGGAGTAAATAGTTATTTAAGAAACCATTTCTGCCAGATAGCCCCTGAAACTACTGTTGTATTCCATATTTATGATTTAGCAATAATTATAGAAGATTAAAAGTATATCAACATTAACATTTCCCCAAATATAATCTTTGCATCAAAATACCTGGCTGGTCACCAGGAGGCAAACTACTCCTTTGCATCTTCTTTCATACCCACCTTACCACCCACGGACAGGAAAACATGGAAAAAGGGGGATTAGCAAGACTGGATACCCAGTGAGCACTATAGACTTTTGACTTAGTCATTGGTGTCTCAGTAATAGCGCTCTTATTAATGTTTCCTAAGCAGGTAGAGATCATTGCATAGAGGTCTAATGCTCCTTCAATGTCTTCGTAATTACATTCTTAATGGAATATAAATTAAACAAATCCTATGGTGATGCCATGTAGTCTTGCTGACATCTTTTCTGGTTTACTAGTGTAACTACAAATGTAGAAAATTAGTCTGTTTTGATTGACAAAATCTTCATGAAAACTAGTCCAAAACTTTGGCTTAAAAAAAAGTAAGGAACTTGTCTTGGAATCCAACAAGACAAAAAAACCCTAAGAATGCCTGGTTTAATGTAGCTTGCCTTCTACAATGGATTTTTCCTTTTTCTTTCCAAAGAGATTTTCCCAGTTTATTATCATTGTTGTTCTTTGGGTTTGAGTTTGGGTTTCTTTCCCCTCTCCTGATTTATCTATATTTATTTTGCACAGATTATTTCATAAGGATTATTTTGTCATTTCTTCTGTATAAAGTGAACTTCAAGGTCTTCTGATGAAAAATCAAATCACAGTAAAAATGTTCCTGTACAATACATCCATAATAAATAAGCATTGATATTGTAAGCTTAAGAGAGAATTCATTAAGAATCAAATAACAAAAGAGAAAGTCAGAAAATAAAATATGAAAAATTAATGGGCTTATTGTACAGGAAAGGAGAGTAAAGAGAATAAAACAAGAGAGCTTACTGTAGGCAAGTATGTTTAATGTTTATTTAAGTAAAAACAAAATATAAAGAAAGTTGGATTAGTGGGTAGATGAAAGAAATATCCAATGAAGGCAAGAAATAAGAAAATAATAATGCCTATTGAATTTTCACAAATTTTCACATTTGTCTCCTTTCCCTTTGCCATTTGTTTTCTCATTTAGAAAAACAATAGAATTAGCAGTGATCGGAAGATCTATGTTAGAGTCCCCACAAGAAAAGAAAAAACAGTCTGATGACTTTAAGCAATTCAAATATATTTTACATGAAAAATTAAGAGACTGCAGGAGTAAAGATCAGAAAAATAGTATTCTTTCTGTTCCCATTTTCAGGATTTTCACAGTGTTAGAAATATGGTTTTACTGTGAAAATATATAATTTGCTTAGTATTACATCAAGATTTTCCAGGTCTGGTAAATAACTGCCTCCTGAACTCTACCCAGTCAACTTTTGGGGGACAAAAATAACCAATCTATTTTTATATGTACAAAAGTATAAATCAAAGCAATGCTGGTTTCCTGGAAGTTTTCTTGACAAGAAAAGACATATTTGAAAATGGACTCCTAACTTTCACACCTATACAGTTCTTTAAACTGTATAGGACACTACAGGGTTGGTAGCATATGTCGTTGATTGGGCACGGTACAAATACCAAGCTAATGTGTCAAGTTACAGATTTTTTTTGCATGCTTACATTTATTACCACCTAAATTTCTGGATCTGTGTGAGGAAAACTGCTTGCAGGTTATTTATTTGTACAATTAACATATCTGCATAAGCAATTGTGCTAAATAAAGCTAATGAAGGGAGGTTCGAGATGTCTGTCTCTTCCAAAATATATCCAAATGGTGGGACTACCTAGTGAGGTTCAGTAGAGGGTCTCATTTAACCCCTGCAGGCTAAGCAGTGCCTCTCAGCCCTAGAACTTCTTTTGGTTTTACTCTTTGGATATCAAGAGGGGAGAAAGGTGATCTTCAGGCTGTAACAGACCTAAAGAAAAGATCCACAAATCACATAGGTGTTTCACAAGACACCTGTGAGTTAAAAGACAATCTGAAAACATGCCTAAGCCTTTGTTTTTATAGCAGTCTTCACCAGCAAAAATGCTTACCCCTTAGGGGGGAACGTGGTAGTGGTCTCCTCCTCCTGTTGGTGTAAGTGGGGAAGTGTGTCTCTACAGCGAATCTGGTTACAGGTCTCCACTAAGATCCACAGCTTGGTTAAATACCCAGGCTGTCTCTACCAGATACTTTGCTGGGTACAACACCTTTAGGTTATGAATCTATATAAAAAATAATTACTCTGAGTTTAGAGTGTCTGACATAAAAAACTCTGCTTCAGGAAAAGATTGCAATTAATACTGCTAACTTACAGTCTGAGGATGATGTTAAATGGTACTGTTAAAAAAGCAAAACCCAAGTAAATTTAAGCATTTCTATTGCATCCAAGTTCTTTTAGGAGTCCACATCAGCTGGAATATCAGTCAGGTATTGTATCGTCTAAGAGCAGCAGTCCTTCCCTAGCACCACACAGAGCACTGGCTAATTTAAATATAAATCAAATAAATAACCCTGCTAAACACACCCAAAGAGCTAACATTTCTTTGATAATCAACGCTGGAAAAAAACATGTTTTGACTTTTTTGTAAAAACTTTTTTTTTTTTAATCTCCTGGATGAGGATATTTATTGCTCATTTGTTTATAGACTAAATTGTTCACATCACTGTAAATAACTTCTGAAATGTTGTTCTCTCAACTGTGCTAAGCTTTAATATAGCATAGTAATGAGTGGGATGTGCAACTTCTGCTTATCTACTCTATTTTGGACAATGCCAATGGCTCATGTTTATTAAGAAAGTTGGCAGTGAAACTGAATCTCTGGTTTCCCCCTGGTAGATAAACTGTGTCTGAGCTAACATTCATGAGGATCTTGGAAGACTCATTTAAATGCAATGCCTAAGGCTACACATTTTTTCCTAGATTCCAGAGCAGCACATAAAGCGTTTACTTTTCTGATGTTCTTTTGGAACTGATGCTTATATATTACAAAGTCTGGCTGGGATTTTGTAGAAAGTACCAAAAGTCTATGTCTGAACTCAGTGTTCAGGTATTTTTGCACGTTATCCCCATTGCAAGGAAAACACTTTTTTGTTTGTTTTTTTTTTTTTAAGACTTAAAGCAAGAGATAAGTTCCATCTTGCTGGTGTATTTGTATTTGTATTGTCAGAATATAGGGAAAGCGAGCAAGTATTTTTCCTCCTTTCTCTGGGACCATGGATCTCAGCCATTCACAAATGCATAGTGTCTCCTTCAAGCCACAATAACCTATGACGTTTCTTCACTCAATCCTAACACTTATTTTAAATGTCAGTTTTGCATGATTGTCCAAATAAGATCTTTTTCAGTTTAACAACATAATCTGAACCATTCCTGCAGGTAAAAGAAGTATCATGTTTGTCAGCTCTTCAGGCAGTAGCCTTTATCTCTACGCTCTATTTCAGATGTGCTGAGAACATCTGAATACATTTGAATACTCTACCTTAGAGTAGAAAAAAGTTGAAAAACAAATGAGTAAGTCAGGTATTTGCCTATTTATGTGATCAGTAGTTAATGGCATCAGTAGTTAATACTGCATGTGTTCCTATGCTTCTCTGTCATCTAAGCATCACATAAATCAAAACAAAATGGCCATGAAAAAGTGGCATTTTTCATCACTACAGGAAATTTTGAAAGGGTCAAAGCTTCCTGGAATATTCATGAGGTGGAGGTGCTTTTCAGTAAACATTCCATGTCAGATTTTCTAAGAATAACTGTTGGTTCTGTCTCATTGGTGTCTATAGCATTTTCTACATCTCTGGACATATTGAGGTTTTTTATACCAATATTTTGTAGGTGTTGTATATGCTGAACTGCAGCAGATGAATACATCTGTTGTTTTGAAAACCTGGATCATGTTATTTTAGGAAAGAAAAATTTACATTTACATTGCAAGGACTTAAAAAAAAAAATAAAAAGAAAACCAAACAAAAAATGCAGAAAGTCCCAACTCTGAAACATACTCCTGTGAATATCTGAAGTGACAGTCTGGGATCTGAGGATTCAGTGCTGTAGTGGCTGTCCTTCAGGCTCCTGCTTCCCTGAGTGGAATCCAGACCCTAACTTTCTGGAAGAGGGCTGCTACCTCCTTCACCCGGTAGGCTGTACAACCTAAGGGAGGGTTAACTCTTGCACACTGGGACTGAAGTAGCCAATTGGATGAACAGGGATCCCCTTTTAGTCAACCAACAGGAACCCAACAGCAAGTCAAACCACTAAATATTAATCTGTTCTGGGTCTTAGTCCTCTCCGAGAACTTCAGCTCTTCAGTGAGCACCCCTTGCTGAAAGCAGGGACCTAGTCCCTTTGAGCAGTGTTCATATTTTTCTTTTAAAACACAGCTGAAGAAGGAGATACTGAGTCTTTCTTTTCTGTACAATAACCAAGTGGTAAGAATACCTGCCCTGTAAAAGGCAAGCACAGATTCAATTCCCTCTGGTCCGAACTTCAAACTTGATCTTTTATCTTCCAGATGAGTGCCCCAAACACAAGGCTTGCCAGACACAAGGCTACTCAGGAGGTGGGGAATGTTGCTGTTCTTTTAGAGCAGTACATTTGTGCAGAAAAAAAAGCTCAAAATTCACAAGGTCAGAAAAGATGGATAACTCAGTGGTTCAGTGTTTAAGGTGCTCATTACACCTGGTCCCTGCTCCGAGGCCTGTTTCTCCTTTCTGGTTTTTTAATGCAATTTCTGTAGAATGTAAAATTCAGTTATATTTTCTAAAGAGGAGGGAGGTAAGTACAGACCTACTTCCAAATGAGTACTTTTAACTCCTAGGTGAAAGAACTCACCAGCCCTCCACCCAGGGTTCATACCTATCTAAACAGGCTAGTAATTAACTAATGCATACTAAGAAAAGAAGCCAGTGGCTTGAACAGCAGCAGCTAATTTTCAAGGGGAGTGGAAACAGCCGCTGGTTAGAAGCAGTTTCTGTTTGGGAGTTGTAGGCAAGTTAAAAAAAAAACAACAACCTTCTCTTGGGGAAGTAAGATATATAGAACAGCATCTAGACTATGGATCTCAGCTGAGCTGGGCTTTCAGTCTTGTCAAGAGTGAAGTAATTCGGGGCCTTGTTCAGGGGTGACTATAAAGCTTCAAGGTCAAACAGTCAGATCCCCTTGAAGTTTAGGTTTCTGTTGTTTAAGTGACAGCCTAGTGGAGATTTCTGGACAGCAATTTTAGACTGAATTACTGGTTTGTATTTTATACTTAATGCTCTTCCTAGGAAAATTACAACATACGTGCAAGCACCTTAACCATAAGCCTGGTCAAACCCCTAAGTTTGGGTGCCAGCGAGATCTGAACTGAATTTCTAATACTGCTCTCATACAGAGCCTGACTAAATATTACTCCGAGCAGTATAAACTATTTTTTTTTTTAAAATAAAAAAAGCAATGAAAATATCTCATGGACAATTTATGGTCAGTTGCCTGCCTGCCTACTGGCTTTAGGTACTGCAGCTCTTCATAAGTCTGTGGAATTGTGCCATCTTACATCCACAGCCAGTGTCACTCAGAATTCAGTTGCATCTTTTTAAAGTGCAAAATGTCATTAGTTGCACCAGAAGCTGACATGAAGTAGCATTTCCACCTAATTGTCCTATCCTTTCCCTGACAGCTTGCTGTTGCCCTTCCGAAACCTTGTCAGTTGGAATTTTGCTGAAAAAGTGCATTTGGTACCATTTTGAACCAGCATTTTCCTTGAAAAGTATTTTTTGAAGATTGACAGAGAAAGGGAAGGTAGACCAGCTACTCTGTCCTACAAATAACAGAAGTGAAAGCCTTTGCCATAAAATCATCTTTGTTCTTTTTCTCCCTCCATCATATTTTCTTCCTCCAAAATATTAATATGCTTCCTTCCTAGAATCCCCGAAGTTTTTGAGTATGGCAAACTCTCATACCACCTATTCAGCTGCTATCAATTTCTCTCATGTGGAAAGCTGGCAGTATAAAATATTTAATTCTATTTTTGTTCAATGAAAATTTTATTTAAATAACCTTTATTCACAACCCCTGCTAAGTGTATTACTGTTAGAATGCCCATTATTGTATACCAAGATGACTGTGAAAATAAATCAAGGAATACTTCCAGAAAACTTCAAATAATTAGAGAAATAAACTTCTGCTGGCAGCATCAGCCAAGATTATATTCATGATATTAATATTTGGTTTTCAAAAAGGTGATGGAGGCTATAAGATTACTTCATACACAGTGAGTAGGTATTGTGTGATGCCTTACCAGCCTGAAAATGAAAAAAACTGAAGATCATAAATGAAAGCCCATAAAATTATCTGGTATGAATAATTAAGGGCACACTTTTCACATCTTTGGACATAGATTTTCTTTTGGACCTACTCAAATTGTACCCTCTCAAGGTCTTCTCTCTCCAGACCCGTGAGGACTAAGATCTTGTAGCAGGTCATTTTCACAGGTACCAATTTCATGTTCAAATACAACTCAAAACTCTTTTTCTGGCCCAAATTGCATAGCTATCTGGCTGCTATGGTACAGATGCCTTTCCTATTGCAATTTCTGCCAATAACAGCAAGGGCTTTCCGTAGGAGCAGTCTGAGGAATCAACTGATTTCTCTTCCTGTGGGTCAGGTAATGGAACACTTCAAATTTGCTGCTTGCCTGAGCCCTATCTAGAACTGAAAGGTCTTTCTTTTTTAATTCTTTTCCAGGCTTCTGAGTTGAGCTGAACAGATGGCTTAAAACAAAGTTGGGAAAAGGCAAGAACCGATTCTTACGTGCTCCAGTTTTCAAAACACGTCTCAGCTATTCCTTACTCACTTTCCATTCAAACTGTGTAATGGAAATAAGCCAATTGACATTGCTGAGCTTTGACAATAGGACACTTGCTGCAGGATAGTGGAAGGCCTCAGATAAGAGGTTTGTATCCTAAAGCTATAACTTTTACATCATCAACATAAGGAGCGTAGCTTATGTTGAGACAAAGGTTTAGTGTTCAACATAAAGTAGCTAGCCACAATTGGTCATAACTACTTTTTCCTTAAAAAGGGACAGCTGTCTTACCTTACTGAGAAAAAACAGTGATATTTGGAACTCTCACATCTAACATTTGCAGGACACCATCTTTGAAAGTAAATAACTGCTATATTTAAAACCAGCAAAACTTTAAATGTTTCTAAAAGATTCTGAAAGATAGATCCCAAGTTATAGCTGATGATTTTAAATATGCTCAAATCCAGGCACATTTGAAGTAGAAGAACATATGTCTGTTTTGCATATAAAGGCCAAATGTATAAGGTCTGAACTTCTGAAAAGCAAATCTTGAAAACCTGAATGTTGGGTACAACTAAATGAGATTGTAGCAGCCTATAAAGAAAATTATTATTGTTAAACGTCCACATCACAAGTCCAGTGCACAGAGTATAGAGAAAAATTTTAAAGAAATCTTTTTCAAAGCTTTAAAAGAGGGAAGTGGGGCAAACTTTAGTAGAAATATAAAAACTCAGAAGTTTGCCAGAAGGAAATTAGAAGGTAATTATCACTACGTTGGAAAAGGAACAGACTAATTAATTAAAGCATCAGTAGTAAGGACATGTGATGAACCAACAGAGAATGTAAAAGTGATGGATAAAGAGAGCAGGGTAACATTTTTTTGTAGATCAAGAACATTTCTTATGGCATAGGATACTGACAGAAGCTAGCAGACAGGAAAGAGATGCTGAAAACACTAAAAGTAATAAACACAAAGAAGAAAAAATGTGAAAATGTTACTATTTAATGTAAACCAGCATGTATCAATACCTCTGTTAAATTAGGGGAAAGGAGAACAAATAAAAGCCTTGATAGGGAAAGCAGCTTTTAGATTTAATCCTAAAGGCACAGGGGCCTGAAAATGACACAGAAAACAAAGGCTCAATCATTAGAGATACGGAAAGATTGCAAAGCAGGAGGGTGAGGGTTTACTGCATTGCAGTACAAGATACACAACTGTGAAAAGAATAAAGGGGTAGCTGGAGAAAAGTGACTTGGTTCAGTGTCACAGTACTTACCAGAACATGAGATTACTGAAGAAAGGCTGTACCCTAAAGGAATTAATGGATACTTCTATAAAAGGGAAAGAAAGATAGAGTGAAGAAAAAGAAGGTAACACTCCCCAATAAATAAAACTACATCAGCTAATTTACACTGGCCTTCTCCCATCTTGATGTTTTATGTTCTTATGGCTGATGCAACAGTGCACCTTTAGATGAATGCATTATTCACATATAACTGCTTATACAATTTTCACAGTAGCATTTTTCACCTGCTAATATGCTTTGCCTCGTGACTTATTAATAGTACATCAGACTGCTGAGAGACGGGTTTTCTAGGTTTACCTCCTTATATCAGTCTTGCAGACATTCCTTTTCTCAGCCCTTGAGTTTGAGCCTCTATTGCAAACATGGGTGACTAAAATTCTGTGTGAATTTTAGTGAAGTCTCTTCCTAGAGAGATGTTGACTGGGGAAAGCGATACACAGCTGAGATGAAATGCTTGAGATTCTGCATACTTTTGTAAGCAAACTGAGAGTTGTGGGGTCATATTATTATTATGGCAGTCTTGTCCTTCATACTAGAAAACTGTCCAGTTATTTTAAAGCCATGAAGTTTACATCACTGTTTTTCTCTGCATATCTTTATTCTTAATTGTATTTATGGTTTTAAAGCCTTGATAGCTTTATAATTGCATATTCTCCTCTCTCAGATAAAAACTGAATCTCAGCTTCTCTAAGGAGTCTGTTGTTATTGTTGCTTTTATAGCTTTGCTCCAGTTAGGAGAATGATTTAATATTAAACATTAAAGTATTCCCTTTTTGTCTCTCATAGTTAGGCATTTTAATCCTCTGTAAGAGGCATCATATGACTGTCTGGTGAAGCCATGTCTTGCTCCTGCGTTAGCAGATGGGGTGGTGACAAGTTAGAATTTGGGTCCAAAGGTGGCATTAGTCAAAGCCGTATGTATAGAAAATGCTATTTCTTCTCGCAGCGTTTGTTTGCAACAGAAAGCAAGTCCTGCAGACAACAAAGACATTTACAGAAAAAATGTAAAGTTAGCACAGACAGCATAAATCTGAAGTTTTTAAAAGTCTCAGCTGAGAGGGCATAGTTTGCATTAGTTTACCCTTACCAGTTCACAGGCAACATATACACCTTGTCAGTACAGAAAAATTATGCCAAGTGATGCTGGTAGTAAGAGCAAAGGATGATCCTGACTATAGAGCACCACTTCCTTAGGCTTGCACCCAAGGAACAGCAAAGCTTAGAAGCTGTTGGGTCGGGGACCTGATTCCCCCCACTGGGTGATGTCCCTTAAGGGAATTAGACTGCTGCCTTTTGAGAGGATAGTGGCTGTAAATGAGTGGAAAAGAACAGGTTTCTGAAGGTGTCCTGATGCTTAAAGTTCATAACCCTTTGGCTAATGCCTCTCTTGAACATTTCAAGATCTGAGCACTAGGGCACAATTTCCTATGATGTAATACATATATTTAAGATTATGAGTATATGTATATGAGTATATACACCCACCTTTCCTCCAAAAAATCCCAAGAGAAAAATTAAGAATATCCTCCCTATCACAGTAATGTTGACAGCTCAGTTTTAGTAAGTGCCTTCTGAAGTTCTCATAAGACCTGTCACATCTGGAGAACAGTCAGGCTCTAACAGGCAGCAGCACTGGGCCTGATTGTGTCCTGATTTATGCAGGTTTGGCACTCACAACATCTAGTGAATGATGAAGTCTGTTTGTTTGATACTTATATCAAAGGAGAAGTACTTACACAAAGTCAGATACCAGAAATCCTACTAAATCATTCAGTCCATATCTTTTCCATTGGTAAATGTCTATGTAATATTATGTGACATGATTTGTTTACAAGTTTGTACTTCTATGATAATTTTGAATAAGAAATATTCTTCTGTAATATATGCAGCTATATACTTAGGTAATTCAATTTTTCTTTCTTTAAGTAGCTTCGTCTGATTTGGCTATATTTTCTTCCAGAATCATCCCAAAGAACCAGGTTTAACAGTGATGTGATTCAAACTTTTGTAAAAGTCACCTTTAAGATAAGCCATACATATTTATTTATTTAAGTCTTTTCTCATTGATCAGCCTTCCCAAGGCCTCAGTCCTAAATGCCCTTCCAGTTTGTCAATATTTTTTTTTAACTGAGAAGCCAAAACAATTCCAGTGATTCTGTAAAAGCACTATTACCTTCTTTCTCTGCACTCTCATAGTAAGATATATGCAGTGGAGGGCAGTAAATACGGATCTTTAGAAAATTCTGTAAGATATCATGCCTAAAACTTTACTATATTTTAATCTAATTTGCATCTTCACTAGATCTTGTCCATTTCACCTAAGTACAATCTTAATATCTACCTTATATCTATGTCTATAATCTTAATACCTTCTATAGGTGTAAAAATGGACTATAAGGACAATAAAGATTTTTGTTTTGTGACAGAAATTTGCTAAAGAATGGCAAGAATGCTTTTTTCCCCTTCTCCAAACAGTATCCATTCTTCTGTCGACACAGTGTGTGCTCCTCTCTCTCCCTCTGCTTTAATTCTGATTCCATCAAAAATCAGAATCCTGTGACTGATGTTCAAAATGAGCTGAGGTGATATTGAGGTTTTGAACTTTATCTGAGAATGTCACTCACTTGAAGGCATTCCAGACCTCAAATGGCACAGTGCCATTCTTCAGAAATGAGACAGGAAAAAGTATTGATTTTTTTCTTCTTTTAAACTGAGTACCTAATGAGCAAATGAAGATATGGTTGGTCCTGGATTTATTAGGTGACCTAAAAGAAGCTTCTTAGAGTTCAAATGTATGGAGAACAGCTTATTGCAATTGTACTTCATTTTTTTTTTTCTGAGCAGATTTTTTCTATAATGCTACTAAGATTCGAAGCATAGATTAGATCAATTACACCATATTGCATTTCCATAGCAAACTGAAGCTCTTGCCTGGTAAAAATATATTCTTTGGATCTGACAAGAGACTGTTACAGTACTACAGCATATTCTTGTTGGTACTTGAGAAAGTAAACAAAATTAAAAGCCACTGGGAAAAGAGAATACATTGCTCCCTGAAGGTACAAGTGTTTCTTCAAGCTGAAAATTACAGATTTATAAGAAAAGACAAGTACTTTATCAAAAAAGTCAGATGTCTCAAATCTGCTAAAGTTAAATGAAATAAATATATTGAACAGACAACTGAATCCAGTGAACAGGTATCATGTAAATGCATCCTATCTTAACAAAAAATGATTAGTGTACAGATGAATGGAAAAAATCTTCTGGTCAACCAGAACTGGGAATCATCTAAAAACTTCAACAAATATAATAAGAAGTCCTACAGCCACATATATATATATAGTTATTTAGACATAAAAACATGCAGACTTGCTACAAGTAGGGAGGTTTTAAAAGCTTTCAGCAGTTCATGATGCTGATGAAGTTATGGAGCCTAACCAGGTCTAGGTCCCACCTGCCACAGAAAGGAGAGTATGTAACAGGAATTATGTAAGGGACAGAGGAGCAGAGACAAAAGCTCAGACCACAAGGCTTGCTGTTCCTGCTGTGACCAGCACAGACAAGTGATGGAAAAGTGCTTTCACTGGGAGGGATCACATCTCCTCTCTATTCTCTTGCTGGTTACCAACGGGTGCAGCCTAAAAGGCTGTAACAAGCTGAGCTTTTGGGGGTGAAAGTACAGGTAAAGCAGGCAGAAAGACAATGATTGCTTTGCTGTCTGGGAAGTCTGTCACCAGAATCAACTGCCTATTCTGTCTGTCCACCCACAGAACTGATCTGGACCAGTTTCAGTTCAGGAAAACCTGACTTAAATCTTTTAAGTCCATAGATTTTCAAAAGGAAAATCTATCTGCAGATTTAATATAGAATTGTGTTAATAACTCATGTTTCTGAGTTAAGTGAGAACTGAACCTACCTGCATTTTCTGACACTTAATTACCCTTCTAAATCTACCCTGGAATGTTATAAAGGATCAAATCCTTAAACAGTAATTAATAAATAAATAACTTCATCATGCTTTGAGAATGTAAATGGTCTTGGGGCATCCTTCCTTGAATTGGTCATTGTTTTCCTTCCTTTTCTGACCTACAAAGATTACCAATTTATCTTAAACATGTAAAAAAATTTCCACTAGCTGTATATTTCCAGAGTTAATGTAATAGAACTCCAGTTGCCTCTTTCAAACTTGTAGTACTAATGATAATTGATAATACTGATTCAGCTTATGAAATATGTTCATTCTTTAAAAGAAAGACATGTTTTACAAATGATGTTTTAATGCATGACTGCTGGAATGAATATAGCTGTTGATTTGAGAGAGTTGGACAATACATTTTCATCTCAGCATATTCCCTTCACTTATGTTTCTGTAGGTTCCTGTGTCCTGCGCTCTGTCTTAGACACTATTTTATTACAGCACATAAGAAACCCACCCTTCTTAGTAGGAGACATTTACTCTGGAATGAAGAACTGCTGCAAGAATCACAGCACTATGTAAGTGAGCAGAGCTCGGGGATATGTTTTTGTTAAAGAAAACCCCTACAACTGCTGCGCGTGATACTGGAAGCTTTCCCTGTGGCTGCATGAGGACTTAGTTGCAAGTGATGCAGGATAGCGTGAGGGAAAAGGTTTCGCTTAGTAACTCTGCTGCCAGTGGTCCTTACTAATGAATATAGAAGTAGTATATCGTATCTGCCATCCTCATAATCCCCGTTCCTCCAGACACCCTTCCTCATGAAACCAGGCTAATTTTAGCAGCCTAAACTTTGTTAAGAAATTGTTTGGAAAACCAAAGCAGTTTTACTATCAAAGTATGCAGTGAGAGCTTGCAATTCACTACCACATTTGGGCATGTGAAGATATAAAACAAGAAGTAGAAAAAAACAAGCCATGTGTGTGAGTGTTTTTTTTTTTTTTTTGTAATTTCAGAGGAAAGGCTTTTTCATACTTAGAATTTTGAAAGTGACTGAAATGCTGTAAAAGTACAGCAGCACCAGGTTATTTTTCTTAATTGAAAGAACCAAAGAATCATTTCCATTCATCTTCAGAATGCAAAGTTATGTCAGGCTCTGATACTATGATCTAATAAATGATATATTGTACTGCAGCAGCATAGAAAGAAACCACTATATTTGTATAGCATACCCTGTACCAATACTGAAAGACTCATCTTTAAGAAAAATAAAATGGATATTAGTATGGATAATCCACAATCATATTGCAGTTTCAATGATCTGTTTATGTCTGCCTCCCTGCAGCATTAATGATTAAATGTGGTTACTCAATGTATAACAATTAGCTTGGGATTACAGAATCCATCTGAATGCCAAGCAATAAGTCTTTATGTGAAGATGGAAATTCTACTGCCATCTATTTATTATAAAAGTCTCTCTGAGAATCCGATCTAATGTAATATGCTGTTCAGAGTATGTATAATAATCTAAATAGCATTGCTAAAATTAGATATGGTAGTGTTGATAAGTTAAGTGCATTTCCAGCAACATATTTTTTATGAAGATTGTTTATTACCAACATTGGCTTATATTCAGCTCTAAGTACTTGTTAAAAATTCCTGGTGTAAAAAAGATGTGTAATCGCTCATTCATCAGTAATTCTTTATTATCTCATTTTCTCTTGGGAAAGAAATAATGTTGTATGCATCAATCAATTGATCAAATAATAATGTGAAAATCTTAATCATGGTAAATGCATTCTGAGAATATCAATTTTGGACCAGACCTATCAATTTTTACTGATATGAGCTGGCCTTTCAAAGCCAGCGTGACAATTTACATAAGTGAAGGCTGTCCCTCTCAGCAAGGGCTTTGATGGCCCTATCCTTCAATAAGCGCAGGGTAATTTTTGATGCACCTGTCTAGTTAGCCTAATCTTGTAAGACTAGAGTTAATTAAACTCAAATCATAACGAAATTCCAGCTTTTGTGCTAGATTCCACCCCCCACCCCCTCCAGTTTCCTCTCATGCCTTTCCAGCATCATAAACCAGATAGCTTATCTGACTCTGAATACAGCAAGATCCACCCTGCTAGTCAAAAAGAAAACATAAGCAAACTGAGCCGAAGCAGAGAAACAAACGTAGATCAGGAGAGCATTAACTAACTGTCCTTCAACTAAGCCCCAGTTTCACACTGTGTTTGCCCCATAGTCTGTCAGATCATAGCTAAGCAAAGCAACGCTGGGAGTTAATGCTCTTGTAAAGCACATGTATCACTAGCAGAATCTTTTCCTCGCTGGGCTGATCTCAGGGCAGATGGCAGTACTGGTGGGTTGCCGAGAATGTTTGCTGCAAAGCCCCTGGAATGCCATCTTGAAAGGCAGACAATGAATGTAGCCTCAGACACAGCTCAGGCACAGCAGGGTATGACAGGATCCTTTCAAACCATGGAATACAGATATGCAGACCTTTCCAATCTTTATAGCTTTTACCTTTCCAGGGGGAGCCTTACACTTGTGAAACCTTTACAGTGTTTTCAGGCCCCCCTTTTGCAGTAAAGTTTCCACAGTAGGGTAGAAAAAGGCTATCAGTGCTCCAAATGTGTGTTTCTGGGCACACAAATCTGTTATTTCTCCTGGACCAACTATGCCTACTGAATCCTGCATGGATAATCCAAATGTAAAATATACAAATATTGGCAGCCAATAGGGGGCTTTTCATCTCAGGCAAGAAAATAGAAGTAATTCTGATAGCTTTTCCAAGAGATGCCTGGTGGGGTTTATTTGCCAAAGTTTGAATCTGTAATGAACAGCCTACTGCTGTTTCTGTTTTGAAGCCTTCATATTTAACATTCATTGATGGATTGCCATGTACAGAATGTGTACAAACAAAGTGATGAGAAGAGGCTTACACATGAATGCCATGAAGGCAGAATGTTTATGAGTACTTGCCTTGTTCAGAAACCTTTCTTAAGGTGCATGGTTTGTGACATAACTCGACCAATGAAATGCAATTATCATTGGATGCTGCATGAGGACAACACACCAGTGGGGGAGATGAAAACTGTTAAAATACCACCTGCTTTGAAGAAAGGAATAGATGTCTTGGAATATCCCAGTGTTTTCATTGAAATTCAGGGCAGAACCTTTCATTCTAATTTTCCTCTTCTTGGAGTTGTCCTGTGTAGCTCTGCAAGCACAAGCCTTTCCAATTTTTTTCTTCAAGTATGAAGGGCTTCAACAAATATCACAGCTTCAAATTTTCATTACAGCAGACTTGTATTTGAACCCTATTTAAGGTAAAGTAGATTTTTTTTACACGTACACAGGTACAGACATGGTACATATGCAATATATAGCTATATGAAAAAGTGCAACAGCATGAGAAAACAAAGATTTCACAGTATTAATCTAGGAATACCTATGGTTAAATTGAAACAAATATTCCTATTTTTTGGCGGGGAGGAAAAAGCATTGGCACTAGATTAGATTCAGATAATAATGTTGATGTTATAAGGGGAAGAATTTTGAAGTCTCTGAAGAAAAATGTTTACACTTTAAAAATTGCTTTTAATATTGAAAAATTTCTACTTTGAGAAAATCTTTAAAAGTTTGTAAATGGACTGAATAACTTCTAAATGAGTTTGACCCAAACCAAAACCATACATTTTGGTTTCTGAATTTAAAATTAAAAAAAGTTTATTCATTTTGTTTTATGTTTGACCTGTAAGTGGTAAGTCTACTTTTTTTCCATTTTTTTCACCTATGTTTTGGTATTTCCAAAAGAGCACCAGAACAACCATACTCACAATCGGGTAGTGAGTATACACATTGTGACATACTACATGTGTTACAGGTTGATTTTTAAAGCAGAACTATCCTGGAAATATTGTAGAGCAGCAGTTCTTAAGTGTACTTGCTAAGTTTTAGGAACACTACAGTTCCTGCAACTTCCTCTTAATTTTTTTGACATCTGCTAGATATAACAATAACAACAACAACAACAATAATAATAATAGCTAAAATATGTTAAATGCCTTTTTAATAATTTTTCTTGTGTAAGCAGAATGCACAACAGAGAATAACATTTTGAACACATGCCAGTATAAGCATATGGGGTGTTAGTGGTGGGAACTTAAAATGCTTTAGGCAGCTTCATTTCTCCAAGAACGATGCACAGAAAATCAGTTTTCTCCTTGAGGATGAACTTTGATAAGTAATAGATAGGCAGACATTTTCCAACACAATACTTGTCGAACACTGTAGCTCTCCAAATTAATATTTGAGTCAGAATAATGGAACTCAATGAAATTAGCTCATACAACCTATACTTTCTTACCTTTGGGTAAAAATGATTGTTTCTTATTTGTGTCTTCTTTCTAGTCCCTACTGCTAATACTCCAATTTTTCTTCTGCAATGCTTTTATATACCAAACAGACTCTTCTAGTAACTTATTTAACAGAATAGGATGTTGTAGCTGTCTCAGTTTTCTAATGATTTTGCTTTTTGTTAACACTTCAGTCCCTAAATTTCTTTTTCTGACTTCTCAATTATACCAGCAATTTAATGAAGGCTTGCCTCTTAAAGCATAGTATGTGCCTATGTTCTAATATAACCTGGTGTGTGTGAGAGGAGGTAGATGGGAGGGATACTGATTCATGGGGATCTGCATCAGATGTATCGAGCAAAGCAGTTCAAGAAAAGATGCTCATCTCCTCCGCCAGTTCAAGGCTGATGATCCCCATGCCTGTTCCCAGGGAGCTCAACAGCCAAACTGCCACTGTCTTCAAATACTGCAAAGAGAGTGTACTCTTGCAAAAGCACTTATAACCTTGCTGAGAAGTGTTCATCTTTCTGTTCGCTTTATGGTTGTACACAAGAAAGGTAATGAAGCAATAAACTCTGGCCAACCTGAAGTCACTAGCAAAATTCACTGTCGTTGGTTGGTCTGGGATTTTTCATTTGGTCAGCTCTCCTTAGTATATAAAGCTTAGTACATTACCTTCTATAGAAAATCACACCATCTGCCTCAGCCATATCAGTTACACGATATAGTATGACTGATTAAGGTTTTTTTTTCTTTTTCTAAATGTTTTTTATCTAGTTACTTTCAAATACCACATACATATTCACAATCTGTGAACTAATCTTTGTGTTTCAGTGTCCATAAATAAGTTTTGACATGTTCTTGATCTTTTAAAAGTTGACTGCAACTAGTATCAGCCAGTTCTTGGAAGGAAATCAGCCATAATTTACCTTTACTAATCACTTTACATACTGTTCCAACTACAGCAGGTTAATGCGGTGGATGTACATGTTATTAATTATAAAACTGGAGAACATCCTCCAGCTGAAAGTAATTAATTATCTTCTTTTGGGTGGGAGAAGTCTAGTGTGGCAGTTGAGATGTAGGGTCATGATTCCCTGCATCAGCTTTACAGTTGATTGTATTAGATGTGACAGGCTTTGCACTGAAGCTAGAGTTTTGTTCATACAATAATAATACTGTTCTTCTATTTTTTGGTGCAACTTACCAAAAATTAGGGTCTCATCAACCATTTTTCTCATTATTTGTTGGTATATCTGGACTTTCCTTTTGAAATTATAGTGTACTTCTGAATCCTTTACTTTTCACAGCAATTCTGCAGAAAAGCTATTAATGTTTCTTACTTTACTTGGAAATATTAACATTCCATCAAATGTGTGCTCCCAGGCCAATTGTACTATTTTTTTTTTTCAGTTTCCAATGCTTGCTGAACCTTGTGCCAAATACTTGTTCCTATATTGAATTCTTTCACATCCCAGGATCCTGTGTGACTGTAAATAGCCAAAAATGTAATATATTACTCAAAGTGATGAAGCTTTGTTAAGGCAATAAGTAATGCTTAGTAGAATGCTCTAAAGCTTTAGGACTACAGGGTTGCAAAAGGAAAATGAAGGAAATTAAGAGCAGGAAAAGCTGCTTTTTGCAAATATCCCTCTAAAATAAACCAATCAAACCATGAAGATACAAAAGCATGGATTTTTTTCACGATGAAACAAATTGAGAATAAGTATCAGTTTGCTCACTTACTTTAAACAATTAAACACAGCATCTTAGGGCTTTTCTCCATAGGTTTTGCTTTTCCCTAATCCTGCCTATTTAGAAGCCAGCACAGCTAAAATACAGTAGGAAAAGACCTATAATTAGGATTTAAGAATGTAATGGTATGAAACCAAAAATAGTGCATTCTACTAAATTTAAAGATATGAGCTTTACTTGTATAACACCTTTACACTGAAGCTATATGAGAGGTTGTTCCACTGTAATTATCCTAGTATAAAATTGCACTTTAATCAAAAAGTTAGGGCAAAAAGCAGTGTGCAGACAAGTCTGGTATTTCAATGAACTGAGCTATTTTACTGTCAGCCAGTATACCCAAACATCAAACAAAACCTAAGCAATTATATACACTAATCCTTCCCAATGTGAAGTTGAAGCCCAATGTGAATTCAAAAGCACTAAGTTGCAAATCCTTCAAAAAGAGCATTTACAACTTATAATGGAAACTCCAACAGAGCTCTAACTGTAATAGTGTGACTACTGCAGCGATTATTCTTTATTGCCATGGCATTTACTGCTGAAATAGTGGTGGGCAGATCCTAACATTCTCAAAATTAATGTGCGGTAACATCCTCATGTGAGGTATTGCCCAAGGTATGGTGTTTTGAAATGTAATATATCAAAATGATGATACTTCTCCATTTAAAGTTGTTCTGGTCACTCATTTCATACAATTGCTGCTTCAAAGGTACTTTTCATAATTTCAGAATAAATATATACGAAATAGGAGAATCTGAAAAGCATTTGGATTCTGACTAGTATTAATGAGGACTTGGAAAATGCCAACCTGTCTCCAGTAGAGCAGCTTTATAGCTGAGAGAACATTATGGTAGAGTGTTCTCTTGTAATGATTAATTTCCCCTTGTGAGCAATACACTTATGGCCCAAATCAGCTATTCCGTGTACAGAAATCTTATTGTTTTCTGTCAAAATTTTGCCTGAAAACCAAAAGTGTCAAGTCTTTCAGCAATGGCCTGATGGAAAGTAAACACCAGCATATGAACAACAATGAAAAGGGGCCATTGTATCTAAGAGAGAGTTCATCAATTCCATCTTACTAGACTTCCTCCTTTTTAATACAACAGAAATCATACAGCTGTTCATTATGTTTCTCTGATGTGTTGATGTATAGTTAGGCTGGTAGTGATCCATAGCATATAATTTAAAAAGAAATTGTTTCTGTGTTTCGAAGTTCATTCTGATCATAATGCTGAAAATGCTGTAAGAACACAGTATTACTGCCAGAAATGCAGAAATGTTGCATTATTTTTTTAATAGTAACAATGTTTCATATTAACCTATATGCTTATACTGTAATACATACTGTAAGTGATAAGAATCTTGTTATTTTGTATCTTTTATTTGTGGTAGTTACCCTAGTAGCAGACTACAAAAATCTGTAAAAACGAAATCAGGAATTCTAAGAGATAATGGGGTTAGCTGAAAAAGGGTTGCTGGTGTACTTTCAGACTGAAACTCAGAAAGGAGGGACAAAGAGCAAACTAGCAAGTGGCAACAGCGAAAGGAAGCCCGTTAGCACAGAAATGAGGAAGGGAAACAGACTTCCCCTAATATATATGGAAGCAGTGTAAAATAGCAGTCACTATTTTACAACAAACATGCAAAGTAAAAATAAATTTTAAAATTTTTTAAAGACTTTATGCAGGTCCCAGTAAGAATTCTTTCAGTGTTTCTACTTAACATATTTATATTAGAATCTCATTCTAACAGGAACTGTAGTTCCTTCTTCACAATAGCAATATATAAAATATAAATGCAATATATATACACAGATACATAACATAAAGATTAAGGCGAGCTTTAACAGCAGGTCTTCCTGGTTAGGACTGGGTACCTGATGTTCACTTGTGAATAAGAAACAAAAGGAGCTTACATTTTCTGAATTTAATTGTAGGTTGGGCTGATAATTCTGACCTCTCTGATTTCTCATTTCAGTGTTTTAACTTTTTTATCCAGACTGATATTTCCCTTCAGTCATAAACCTAGTTGCGGCTCACACTACAGAACTTCAAGCTATACCAATTTCAGTGCCAAGGGTAGGAGGTCCAGATCCCCTTTGCTGCTAATAGACTTTCTGAGATCTAATTGTTAGGTGACTGGAGATGTCCTTCAGAACAACCCATCTTCCTCCTCTACTGACTGTACAGAGCTCCCCCTGACCTACATGCCTAGAGGTCATTTGTGGTTTTGCCTTTTTATTTTCCTCAGAGGTGATTTTTAGCCTAAAATCTAAAATAAACAAACCAGTATATTACTACCACCACCTTCAGTACTTTGAATGACCCCTTCAGTACACATTATTATACTCCCATGCACTATAGGCATCACTAAACCAAGATCTTGTTCAAATGAAGTTTTAATAGCTTTACTGAGAAAAGCCTTTTACCCTGTGGGTTTGCTATATATATTTTTTATTTTGAAAATTTCTTTTTTCGACCAGATGGTTTATTTTAATTAATTCTTATCACAGAGACATCTTTGTCATAAAGTACTTCTAGAACAGATGAGCAGAATTATATAAGCGCTTTTGTTTACAGGATTACTAAAAGAATTACTATTTCGCAGGGGAAGTGCTTGTAATTTTATCTTTAATTTTTCCAACATCCTTGACATTTAAAGATGGTTTTAATATTATTATTATTGAATTGCAAAAAAAGAAAGCTGTTGAATTTGTATTGATTTTACATGTGTGCTTACACTCAGAAAGATGGCATTTCAAAACCTTTTATAAATACAAGTTTTCTCTTTCATAGTAAACAATACAGAATACATTGTATGGATGCCAGTGTTTGACAACAGAAGGAAAAATGTTACCTTGCTTCACAGTACTAAAGAATTTAAGAATGTATTTGCATTCCATTTGTCTCTATGGACTACAAACCATGATGCCACGTAGTAAGTTCAGAGAATTTGACTATACAAGCACCGAGTCTTTAAGAAGAACAAACTTCGTACCAAAGGTTATAATTTTCTTTTGCAACGTGAGGCATAAAAACATTGAAAAGTTAACTCGAGTTTGTGTTTGTCACACAAGGTCAAAATCATTCCAAGTTTTGATAGGCTTTGTAATTCTGAAGTTTTTTACTAAACAGAAACAATAATTCAAGGTGATCCTTCAAATTAAAAAAAAAAAAAGAAACAAAACCCAACAGAAAAACCAGAATGATGATGTGCAAAGGAGTCTGGATGTAAACTTTGTAGCTTTTATTACAAAACAGTTATTTTTACTTCAGATGTGGCCCTGCCCTGATGTACAGGTAGTTGAGACTTTCTTGATCTAAAGATCAAAATCAAGATCTAAAATTCATTGATGCCTCATTATTTGGTTAGGATTTTTATTGATAAACAAATTACTCATTAGAGCTAGGCTAAAGCTGTCAAAGGTATTTCTAGCACTGTAATGTATTATGAGATGCAGTGCAGCTTCAGTATTGGTTTTTTATTACATCATGGCTTGAATATGTATTGTGAGTGTACAATTTTGTAAGCAAAATAAGCCAATATCTTCCACAAGGAAAACTGCTAATGTACAGTACTCGAAGGTCTCTGTACACCAGCACGTTTCAGCTTTACAAGACCATTTCCTGCAGCATCCCAATCAATTCACCTCATGATCATTCAGCAACAACCGCTTACCACTCTGCCAAATAACCAGAAGCCATTAGTTTATTTTGACGTGTCAAATGTAAAAATAGATACAGCTGATGTGTTCTCACTTGGGATACGTATTGTAACTATTGTAAATTGTTACCAGACTTCATGGGTGAGAACAGGGAAAAAAAACCCACCTCACGTTAGGCTGCATGATGTTTCAAAATAAAATGATGGGCCAGTTTATTGTAAAGAAAAAAAAAAAAATCATCACACGGTAACTCCGTTCCCCTTCCCGTGACCCCATCCCGAATGGCACCCGCCCGGGTTTCGGGTTTTGTTGCGCTTTTGTTGCGCTTTTGCTGAGGGCTGGGCGCAGCGCCGCCCGGGTGAGGGGCCGCGGCCGTTCCACTGACAGGACTAGGCGGGAGGCGGCCGGCGCGGGTGCGGGAGGTGGCCGGTGGGGGTGCGCGCGCCGTTGGCGGGAAGGGGCGGGCACGCGCCGCCCGGGGCACGCCGGGAAGGCCCCGGCACGTGCGGGTCTGCGAGGAAGGAGCGCGGCGGGCGCCTGAGGCGGGCCGGGCGGCGCGGCGGGAGTGGCGGTCGGGCCGGCTCTGAGCCCCAGGTAAGGCACGGCCGCTCCGGCCAGGCAGCTCGGCGGAACGCGGATCTCTGCGGGGCCGGGGCGGGCAGCGGGGCGGACGCAGCTTGGAGGCACCCGCGCGGTGCCGGTGGGGGCCCAGGCCCGTGACCAGTGGTGCGGTGAGCTTTGTAGGACGGGGCGCTTCTGGCTGCGGTACGGAGTGGTGAGTGGGGCAGCTCCTGAGGGGCTGCCGCTCAGATTTTGTTCTCTAGGAGCTTTTGTTTTGTTGTTTTTCTTAATTAAAAAGGAAAAAAAAGTGTAATTGGCAAAGGCCACGAGTTGCATGTTTTCTGAGGAGCAGAGAGGTAGATGGCTGTGCAGGTTTTATTTGCAAAGTGATTTCAACTTTTGAAAAAGATTTGGACAGTGCTATTAGAGTGAAATAGTGATTCCGTTGTTAGGAGAACTTACTTCATTGTGGCCCATTGTTGCTCATGGGGCGTTGTGCAATGCTGGTGTTGGTGTCAAGGGCGGTTGCATGTCCTGGCATCGAACCGAGCCTGCTGCGAGTGTCATGTCGCTGTGGTGTGTCACGTCAGCACCAAAACCATTCCCAGAGTACATGGTCTCATCTCTCCTGCCTTCAACAGTGTTGTTGCTCTAAGCCGAAGGCTTGTGTTTAGGGGAAGAGATGCGGTTTTTTGTAGCCTGGTTGAATGGGAGGGTTACAAGAAGTTGAAGTAAGCAGTCTTCATCTAGAACTGTCATTATGGTGAATGTAAAAAAAACCACCTGACCCTTTAGTGATGTGAACTGACAGTGAAGAGGGGGATTTAAGCAGTTAGAAGATGAATATATTTCTGGCTTTATAAATGGCAGTGATTCCTAAGGGCTTAGGTCTGGTGTATAAATCCTCTGTTAACGTGACAGCCTGTTCAAGACTTCCTTTTTTCTTGTTTTGGTCCAATTACTACATATTTACGTGGAATAAAGGTAACAATCTGATTTAGTATGCATTGTTGGCAAGCACTAAAACCACAGCTTGTACACCTACTCTTTTTTTTTTAAGTGTTCCTCAGACTTGAAAGTTCTCAGGAGTTGTGTAGAAGGAAGGAACTACTGGGACATTTTTTAGATAGCGGGAGAGGATTCTGATTGAGATGGGTCTGCTTTTAAAGGGAGATTTGACAAAATAATCTAAGTCTGGAATCAAAAGCAATTGCTTGAAAGGCTGCTGACTAACACGCTTCATATACATTGCTCTAATCAGTGAGACTGCAAATGGTGATTAAAGCTTAGTGTTTCTGAGAATTACACCACCATACTGTCTCAGGCAGACCAACATGCCTGAACTGTGACCAGAGGAGTACGTTCACAGCTAATATCCATAGTTGCATAACATGGCAGACACTGTCTGATCAAAATTTTAAAAGGAAGTATAGTCAAGAGCAGATCTGCTCTCGTTTCCAAAGCCCTAATGAGCGATTGTAACTGTTATAGTACATAAAATATTAGGCCCTTTCAGTGAAGCTAATGTCAAAACTGAATATTTAATAATGTATTTGCTCTTTTGAATAGCTTAAAGAAAGGTATTGCTGAATATGAATCTACAGAGATGAAAGCACCAATACTTAGTGTTTTCCAGACAATAAAGGCTACGTATTATAGATCTGTCCTACTTTTTGTTCTCCTTACTGGAATAACTTGCAAAAAATTGAGATCAGGTATCCATAGCCTGATCCAATTCCTTCTGAAGTCCTTTGCTTGCTGAGTTTAAGTGGCGATAGGACTTTAAAATCACTTACTACCTAGTTAAGTCCTCTTGGAGCATTGATTTCCCCAAGATCAGTTATAATTTTTTAATATTTTTTTGAAGTACCTGAGGACTCTTAACTTTTTTCTTTTCCTTTTCCATCACTGAAGTGGGTATGTAATGAAAGGGAAAATGGGGATGAGGAAGTAGGCTTTAAAAAGAAGCAATTAGAAATGGTTTCTATGGCATACAGAAGGGTTTTCAAAGTGTAATAAGTATTTTGAAGGAATAAGCAACATAATTCTCGAGTGTGACTGCACTGCAAAAAAGCTAAGAGATTAGTTAATCTTTAATCATTCCCATGTCAATTTAGCATTTCTCCCTCTATGCTGAGGAGACTTCTAAAATAGGACATCTGCCACAAATTCTCCTTGGAGAACTAGTTCGCTCACTAATCAATTTCTTCCTTTAGCACATGTGTCCCTCTGAAAAATTTAGCCACAGTTATCAGTCAGATCCAGATAGTCAAAGTAACGGGACATTCTTTTGTGATTAAGAATATAGATGATTGACTGAATAAATTGAAGAGTCCTGGAAATCAACATGAATGGAAAAGATAAGTCCTATTGTTCTATCAAATAAAGCTAAAGAAATTAGAGTCAAAAGAAGCAGGCACCTCACTAATGAAAAAAATGTAAAAGGAAATATACAGCTTGACAGTCTCCTGTATGATATGTTTTTAATTCATTTCTTGTTCCTTGGACAAGGTGATAACAGTGTTCCAGTTTAATCCAATAACCTATCTCCAAAATGATCGGTGTTCTTATTTCAAGCCTTGGTTCCTTTCTGCTTTGATTCGGCTCATATGGTTCCTACCCTTTGATTCTGTGCTCACCTCTTCTCCATGCAACTTGACCTTTTGCAGCTTTTCTCCCCCCTCCCATTTGCACACTCCCTTTCTCCTCTCTCTTTCATCTTTCCATACATATTAACTCAGCAGGATTTTTGCTCTAACCTTAATTTTCCTGCATCCCAAAGCTTCACAGCTAAAAGGTTGCTGCTAATCCTCTTTCTATTTCTCTTTCTTTATAGTGTATTTTATTCATCCACTTTCATTTCCAGAAATACATGGTATACATAGACGTTTACTCAGACTTGTGTATTCTCCAGAAGAAGCCATTTTTCTAAGCCATTTTTAATGCATTTTGAGGGTCACTAGGGGTCACAAATGTAGAACCATATCTATACAAGGAAAATTCTTATTTTTAGTACATCGTTAAAATGGTATGATTTTGAGAAAAAATTGCATCCCAGCAATCAGGCAGAGGAAATCACTTCTGTTCACTATAGATGAGAAAGGGAGATCTTACTATCCTTCCAAATCAGTCACAAAATTAAGTGGCCAGGATATGGACTGAAAGTGTTAGGTTTTCAGTACGCTAAACTCTTATTAGGCTAATTCTGCAGATCAGCTTGCCTGAATCTGGAGGTTGGTTAGAGGGCAAAGGTGCTTAAACCTATTCTAATGTGGCACAGTTCTAGGGCCAAGAAACGCTACCCCTTCATGACAACTTTAAGGTAAAAGGCTTGCAGAAGTCTCCTTTGAACCTGCAGGCACTGTAGTTTTGTTCACAGTTACAGATGGGCTAGGCAGAATACTCCTTAAGGAAGAACTCCAGGAAAAAGCAAAGCTAGACCAGAAGTTAGAGCTTTTTGCACAGATGGCCACCTGCATAGAAAAGGGAACAATCCATGGGAGAGGATTAACTTTGACCTTTTTCAGCGTGAAGGGTAATGCTTGGAGAAGGCTGGGCAGAATGTTTCCACAGTGCCATGTAGTCTGAATATTTGCATTTCTTTATATCCTATTAATGAAGAAAATACTGCAGAAAATGTTTTCTTTCCTATGGAAACTCAGTCTTCTGGAATTCAAAGAATATTTATTGGCACTAACACTTCCTTTCTAGTTAGGGGCTGTTTTTTTGGTGGGGTTTTTTTTTTCAGTTGAATTTATAAACCATTTTGAAAATGACAGATGTTAATGAGCTGCATAAAATTCATATGCTTACTTTCATTAAAAGAAACAATTCCGTTAGGATATGGCTGTGTGAATTCTCTGAGATCATAAACTTTAATGCAATAAATAAAATGCAGAATAAATAGTTTTTTAAAAGGTGTTAGCACATGTTCTAAAGAAATGAGTTTTGTGGAATCCTTAACCTATTGAAGTGAAAAAGCAAAATTACCATTGTCATCAATGAGATGGCAGTTCCATCCCATTCAAAACGGGGATTTCAGCATCTCCTTCAAGTGGGCTTTTTCACTGTATGTTTTGACATGATAGAAGACAAAAAATGGCTCGCTCTTCCTTTATTAGGAACTATTTACCAGCTGGTGAAGGATTGGCTTCTTAGCTAATAAAATTAATTCACTCCCTGACAGGACGTTAAGATGGCCAGTGCATATATGGTGCATTTTCCCAGGGACAGGTGAAAAACCCCACCACCATCAAAAAAAAAAAAAAAAAAGATATTTTGTGAAGGATATTCTGTCAGTCCCATTTGATTGTAAGTGGGACAGGCAGGGCATTGCTCTGTGAAGTCTGATGCAAAACACCTGCAGAGTGCTTTGTCACAGAAGTCAATTTGCCTGCCAGTTCTCACAGAAAAGCAATTTGAATTAAAGCTATCAGGTTTTGTATCTCTTCTGATCTTTCCACTTCAGTTTTGCATTTAAGCATTTGCTTGTAAAACAAAAGATATCACATGGCAAATTTTAATGTTATTTTAGGAAATAATTCCCCTTTGCAGCATTTGCTGTCTATTCTTTTTGCCAAGATTCGTATCTAATGCCTTTTTCAAAGGATTTATTTTGGAGAAAATGCTAAATACCTAATCCCCCATGCCCCTCAAAAGTATTGGTCCTAATATTAAAAAAAAAAAAATAAATCCTTCTAATAAGCTCCCATTTGGTAAATGTATACTACTGTCTGTACTTCTAGAATAAAAATAATACTGGCAGAAATAATAATAACCCTAGTTGACACACACCACTGCACAGAAGTACAAGGAATAACCACAAGAAAAAGTGTTCATTCTTTATTTCATTAGGTAGAGATGGTTATAGCTTCTGCTTTAGGTTGGATAAATGAAAAGGCTGTTGAAATGTTGTGTTCAGGTACTTTCTCAACCTTTTTCTTTCTGAAATCTGGTGAAGATGGTTTTTTGATGGGAGATTCATTGTGAAAGAATGGAAGAAAGTTTTGGGGGAGGGGAGAGGAAACTTCTTCAGAGTTTTTAGTGAAAGTTTCCCTATATCACCTTTCTGTAAGAAAGGAGAGAAGATTCTAGTACCTAAAATTTCTGTATCCTTTGACCATTAAAATTTTGATTCTCCCGTAGATTTTAGTCAGGAGCTCTTAAAAGAATATATTTAAAGGCTTTCGTATATCCATATCTAGGTGTTTTTCCATGTTCTGAGACTAGTGTGTGTAAATGCGTATTTTTTTTTTGTTTTGTAACCACACATTTGCCGCATTTTTCCTATATACTTTTTACAGGGTTAAAACACTGGGGCACTGAAAGAAATGTGTGTCTGAGATGGCATGAAAATAGCTTTATAAAACCAGGCAGCAGATCTGCATGAACAGAAAGGAAAGAATCATGGATTTGTAATGCATTGTGAACACCGCGCTTTACTGAAATACTTAATATTAGTGTAGCATTTAGTCAAAGGTAATGTCTAGAAGTCCTTTAATATAACTAGAAATGAACTTAAACTGCAATATGTGACTAGAAACGTTTTGAGGTACAGAAGACTAGATTTTGGATCAGTACAGTGGTGGCTGGGTTTATATGCGGAGGTGCGTCAGGGTAGATGATTCAACACAAATGTTACGAGAGCTTGGGAACTGATGGCCAGATCTGTTTCTACTTTTTAGATTGTCTCTTTTCTCTTCAGGATACCTTGACCTGCTAAATATAGTAACTTCTTCAGTATATCTGAGATAGATATAAGAGAGTTAGAATTTCTTTCTCAATGAGATTTAAGAGATTTTTTTCTTTTGTTGTTTATCTCTGGCTCTGCAAAGCAATTAAATGCCCTTGTTTGATAGCATTGCCAATTTTTATTTTATCTTTTTCTAATGAGCTGTTATATACTCAGTCTTAATGTACAATAGAATAAAATTCCCTCTTTTCTTGCTGTAACCTTGGAAATGAAAAATCAGACTAACGATATTCCAGCTAGGGTATGAAATGGTAGTATATGCTGGGTTGGAGGTCATTAAATAATTTGATACGCAGCAAAATCTGTTGGATTAGAATAGTATTTTCCTCTCCTTCCCAAAAGATTTAATTTCTTAAAGCTGTTGCTTTATCCATTAAGTCTAGATCATATAACTGTTATTGCTTCTACCAGCAGCAGGTGGAAAAATGGTCATGTTATTCTGTTGATAACCCTCTGAATCTTTTGAAGCAAATTAAGAACGGCACTGATGATCTCTCGTGGAGTTGAAAACCTGCAGAAATTTCTTTTTCTTACTTATCCAGGTGTCTGTTTTACATGAATCTGTATAAGGTCTGTACAGAATCACACATTAACCTAATTGTGTTTAGGAAGCAAACTAACAGGGCTTGTGGGAGGTCACTCTGTGTGGTGTTGTAGTACTTGAAAAGCCAATCCAGTATACACTGGGACAGATCCTGATTTCCTGTCTGCTATACAAAATGTTGCAAGGAATTTTGTTTTCCCCCCTCACATGTGGATACTGTTGTAGACTATTGATCTAAGGTGGTAAAGACAGACTAAATGCTAGTGCTTGAAAAACAGCATAAGATCATGGTGTTTCAATGGCCTAAAAATTGCTGCTTATTAGAAGAACCCTTAGAGCATCTAAGAGCACTGAGCATCTGTGAGACTGCTGAAATGGGAACTGTTGCAGATGGCCCTGATAGCACCGGTGGGTGAATGAAGTATATCAATGCCACCTCAAACACATTGATCCAATTACACAGGTGAAGTTCAGATGCAGCATAGGTTCTTTGTTGTCACTTAAAACAGTTGAAGGGTTATTTTTGCCCTCTACTTTTTTGTCTACCTTTCTGGGGGAGGGGGGGGGAATTGAACATAAACATATGAGCCAGATAGCCAGGTAGAGCCATGGAATAAATCTCCTGTGTTTGAGTACTTTTGTATGGACTCCCTCCTTTTCAAGGGGTTTGTTTAAATCAACTTACATCAGCCTGGAAAAAAGTCGGGATTATGCTATTATATTAACACTACTGAATGCACCACAGTACCTGAGGATATTTCTATCAGGTTGGACAGAGACAATGTAAGTGCCTGGATCTATTGGGCAGTCTTGCTATGCCACCCAAGCCTCCAGGGCATTTCACAGCAGTTTTACAAAAAGAATATTTCCATACCTAGCATACTGACAATTATTTTAATTTGTTTAAATTGGCATAGCCCTGTGGACAGCTTATTTAAAAGCTACACACACTATTATGTGTTCATTCCCTAAAGGTATTTTTACTGCAGGCACATTTGGCATTGAATTAATTATCATTCTAAAATGTACTTTTGGAGTCAGCCTAGTTTAGCTGGATGAAAAGCTTAGTGTGGAAGAAATGGTGATTAGAATTTGGGGTCCGTAATGGTTTACAAATGTCAGCTCAATTACTTATGGAAAGTGGGCCCATTCTCCTGGAATCAACTGAACTGAATTTTTAAATGCTAATAATTGAAACTGCTTATAGTTGTCCTTAGCATCAGTGGAAGCTCACAAGCTTCTCAAATATATCTACATGTTCTTTCTGTTCATTGGAGGTTTTCTGTTTGTTGTGTGGGTTTTTTTTGTTTGTTTTTTTTTGTGTTTTTTTTTTGTTTATTCCTAAATTCATTATTCTTTGCTGGTATCTTTTTCTTACTGTAATCTATCTTTTCCCAAGTTCCTATTAATGTATGTGGTGTCTCACAACCTTAAACAAGGGCAGTAACACCAAAAATCTGTGATGTTGAAGGGGATTTAGTCTAAGCAGTGTGATTCAAAGGGAGACGTTTCCTAATCTTATGGCCAGGTAGGGTTGCATCATTGCTGTGGCTGAGCTCGTATTCAGAAGAGAGTCTATTCAGAAGAGAGTCGCAGTCTGTGCAGCACGCCTTCAGAAAGCAGTACGGATTAGGAGCCATTCTCTTGTTTTATTTAGGACACACTGGCTGAGGGCTGAAGCAGTTTTAAATACTGCGCGCATCCTGTATAGAGAAGTGTCTGTCTCTGCCATTTCAGTATACAGACCTGGCATTGTCGGACACAAATTAGGGAAGGGAACAACAAGGCTTCAAGTTGTATTGGCTTTAACTGCCATGAAGTTGCACATTCATAGGAAATCCATGTTAACTAGTTTTTCTGTTTTAGTTGGGGATTTCTGGTTTGTGACTTTGTAATCTCTGAGTAATCATCTCAAAAAATTCTTTCATAGACAGCTTCTAAATGTAATCCTTCATTGGTTCAGTTCTCCAGGGTGCAGTTTTGTAGCTGAATATGACTTTGATTCTCCTGATCAGCTTCAGAATTTGTAAAGTTAAACAAGGTGAATATTTAAAACTGAACATAAACACATTGTAAAAAAAAAAGCAGCCAAAGAAAGCTCTGTCTTTGGAAAATCTTGAGTTGGATTCTCATCGTGCTGTAGTCATCTCTGTCCTGTCCCACCATGGAAATGTCAGAGCTGTTGAGCTCTGTAGTGTATCTTAACAGAGTTGTTTAGCATGGGGTTTTTTGTAAGTACGATAAATTTGGAATAAATGTTTTGTTTAATGGACTTCAAACACGTACTTCTATCTGTGACAATGGTACTGATACCGGGGTGGTGAGCTGTGATGAAAAGCCTTTAGAAATGAGGAGTGCCAAAAATAAGCCTAGAATTTCTTGCTTTCATTTGTGTCCATTCTTACTTTATTTGTAAGAGGAAAATACAACAGATTTTAATTTCAAGGACAAGGTGAATCAATGGAACCTGTGAAAGGAAAGCTAAAAAAGAGCAAGAGAATGAAAAATACAGAAGCTTTCCGCACATGGCAAGTTCCCAAATACCTAACTGCTAAAACAAATCAGATGAAATAAGCAAAATTCTTATGACAAATTGAGGTTATGCTAAACAGTACAATGAAAACATCAGTGTAGTTGGCAGTAGTCAAAGAAGTGAAGGAAAAGTTAGGGGCTTAAAGATTGCTGTTGGTATAAGAACAAAACAGAACAGATCATGACTGAATAAATGCACGGGTTATCTGTGTCTTGAGTGACCGTGCAGCTATAGTTCCTCTCTTTGGGAAGGATTTATTAAAACTGAAAAGATTTCTTAGAATAGAGTGTGATAAAATGCAACATATGGAATGGCTTCCATTCATGGTACTATGGGGCAAGCTGAGACTCTGCAACCTAAAGGAAAATATTAATGACTCAAGGGGCATTATGGACTACAAAGTCATGACTGAAATGGAAAACATGAATAAAGACCTACATTTGATTTCTTTTCTAATGTGGGAAATAGAGGCTATCAAAGAAAGTTAATGGAAGCCAGACTGAAAACAGACAAAACAAAATAGTTCTGCCCATCACAGCTAGTAGATGTATGGAAATTCTTATTGAGTGTTGTGGATGCAAAATGTTCATGTGGGCTCAAGATACTAGATAGAACTTGAAAGAGATTTGTTGTGGGTTACTAAATGACCAAACCACAACAGGCCCAGAAGACTTCCTGAGTCAAAGAAGGGTCAGAGGCTGGAAGGAAGAGGAATATTAAGGTAGGTGTCATGTGATTGTTCTTACTTTTTCCTAGAAATCCGCTTGTGGTCCCTCTTCGGGAAAGAATACTGAGCCAGACCGATGCTCGGTCTGAATCAATACTGTCGTTCTTACTTTCACAAACTATTGTTTGAGGTTGTTTAGGGAGACTAATAGTGGTGAAGATCCATAGCAGTGACTGAATGTTTTAAGTCATGCTTGGAATACTTCAAATGAACACAGTATTTATGGGATTTTTTCAATAGTCTAAATGGAGAAGAGAAATACAAGACTTTGGAGAAAGTAAATTAAGAATAGATTTTCTGGGTGGACTGTTAGAATAATGGAAATACTCTGCTGTTTGTGACACTGCATTTGAAATGTTTTTAAGCACATCAGTATTTTGGAATTAGCAGTGATCAGAGCCAGTTTATATTATTCATCAAATCAGATAAACTATTACAGGAAATAATGTGTTTAATTCTATATATAGTTTGAAAATGTGCATTACATTTTAGCCAAATTTCAACCCCCAAGGACTTTACCAAAGAGATCTGAAATACAAACTCCTAAAAATACATTTTTGTAAATGTTAAAAATTGCAAGTCACAAGAAACTGTTGTGAAAAAATCTTGCTGGCTCAGTAGAGTAGCATTTATTTGAATCACTTATACCTGGGTCTGTGTTACGATTTTCTAAAGTTTTAAAAAACCCAGCCAAACAAATGAAACGCACAAGCAAAAACTGTGAGAACTAACTATATGTCTCATTTCTCCCTTAGTGTGAGACTTTACATTTATCATAAAAAATAAAATTCAAGGTACATGATGGATCACATAGTATTCAATAATGAACATTGCTCGAGAATTATCTGCTGTCTTAACAATTTCATTACAGTTAGTGTACTGGAGACAGTTCTAGGATTTAGCAATTAAATTGGTGAAAAGATATATTCTAGAAGAGGTAATTGAAATGACTTCTTTTCCTAAATAAAACAAGGTTCCAGCTTCTGTAAATAATGATATTTATTATGTTTTGCTCAGTAATTTTATTTATTTTTTTTAAAGAACTAAGATCATGTCTTCAAACCTAAAAGATGTGTGCTGCCGTGCAGCTCCACTTTTGTTGCATTAGTATGGTGACTGAGAACAGTACTAACTTTAAAACATCAAACACATACCACTTGGGGAGTTTTCAAATGGCCTCTACTTTGATAGCAAAATACTACATTGCCAAACCCTTTGTTAAATATATATACATACATGTGTATTTCTGTAAGTATGTCCCCATCTGTCAGTTTTGCCTGAGATGGTATATTCAGTGATAACTAGAAAGACCGTAATGCACAGCAAGTAGCCATAGCGTGAATGTTGGATTGGCAAAGGGGAGATGGAGCTTAGCTTCAGCTTCCTGCTGTATGTAAGGCTGGTTTTTATATGTTCTCAGACGGTCGTATCTAAGCAACTGTATATCACTTACTTAAGCAAGAGTAGGGACAGTCAAGTCAGATTAGTATTTATTTAATGATTTCTTCTCCTCTCTTGTTGGAAATGTTACCCTGCAAACTGTCTTTCTATAAAAATACAGAAATGATCCATGCTACTGTGTTGTGCATGAATCTGTAAAATCTGTGGTGCACCCGCCTATAGCCAGAATGTGATCAGAATTTGGCATAGTAATTCTTCTGTGTTCGACTTGGGCAATATACATGTACTTTCATTGTAAGTTCTTTGGCAAACTCTTCCACTATCCTTCCTTGTCTTCAGTAGTTGTCAGTTGTGCATGTAAATATACACTGTTAACTTTCTGCTTGGTACCAGACATATGTACTTGATTCTCAGAGAAGGCAGGGGGATAAAATACAATGATCTAACTTGCTAAGGCTGTGTATGAGGTATTATTCTAGGAGTGCACTTCCAGTCCCTTGAAATCAGAATATTTTTGTGATCAAGAATCGCCTTTATACTCTTGAGTGGGAATCTGTAAGCTGTAACTCCTTAAGGTCTGGGTTTATTGAAGAATTTGAACCTGGCTATAAAATAGGAATTCAGAGCCCTTGATAAGTATCCGTTTCCTTTGTCTGGAGTCAGCTGCATCAGAACTAAATTCTCATTCACAGTAAATGGGAAGAATTTGAGTATGTGAGTAGTAAATCCTGTGAACTCCAGTGTTTGTAATAACTTGCCTGTTTCTAACATTGTCATGCCATGATCAGGCTCAGAGTACTTGTAGTACAGATTTGCAGTCTATTACACACTTCTGAAAATATATGCCTAGGAACATCCTCTTGGAAAGCTGCTTGAATACAGGTGCTGATGAGCACATGCGTCCAGGCAGTGTCATCCTGAGCTCTGTGCTTTCCACTTATGGAAAATCAAGTTTGTAGACATCAAGACAGTAGCAGTCACCACGTTACTGGGTAGGGGCTGTCAGCCCCTCTACAGAAGCTGCATGATAGTGAAGAAAAAAAAAAAAAAGTTGCAGGTATCTTGAAATGGAAGAGCAGTCAGAGCATTGAGGATACTGTAGTTCAAAAGCCCTCCAGTACAGACTTAATTTTCTAGCACCTGCTTCTCTATTACACAGCAGCAAGGAGTATATGTTTGTTAGATGTAAACAGTCAGGTGCATAAACATGAACCCCAAGTTGTTTATCAGAAATCTCAAGATCATTGTTGTCAACTGTATTTGTGTTCCCAGGGACCCTGCAATAACCTTAAAAATCAGCCTTAGTGTTAATGCACTAAGGGTATCAAGGTTCGTAAGATCAACAAGCAGAAATTCTGACTTAGACCCTCCCCCCTCTTGGTATCTTAGCTGGGATAATATAGCCTAATATTTTGAAGTGTAAGTATCAGTTTCAAATTTGTGAGTAATTCCATCCATTTGCTTTCTGTGTCCTGGTTTTAGCTGGGATAGAGTGAGTTTTCTTCTTAGGAGCTAGTACAGTGCTGGTTTGGCTCTGATGTGAGAACAGTGTTGATGGGACGTTGATGTTTTTAGTTGGTGCTGGGTGATGTTTATACTAAATCAAGGACTTGTCAGTTCCTTGGGCCCAGCCAACGAGAAGGCTGGAAGGACATGGGACATTGTGAGGGGACACAGCCAGGACAGCTGAACTAGCCAAAGGGGTATTCCATACCATATGGCGTCATGCTGAGTATGTAAACTGGGGGAAGAAGAAGGAAGGGGGGTACAATCCGGCATTATGGTGTTTGTCTTGCCAAGTCTCCATTAGGTGTGATGGAACCCGGCTTTCCTGGGGATGGCCAAACACCTGCCTGCTGATGGGAAGCAGTGAATGAATTCCTTGGTTTGCTTATCTTACATGGGTGGTTTTTGCTTCACCTATTAAATCGTTCTTATCTCAACCCTTGAGTTTTACGTTGCTTTCCAGTTCCTCTCCCCATCCCTCTGGGTGTGGGGGAGTGAGCAGATGGCTGTGTGGTGCTTGGTTGCTGGCTGGGGTTAAACCACGACACTATGCCAAAACACTAAAACAATTTTCTGTGCCTGTTGCAGGTAATTAATTTTTCAGGGAGTGTTCTGTGTTTCTCGATGGGCTGTATTGTTAGTCATAAACTTCCCTCTTTACAGCTGGAGTTCTTTTTTGACCTACCAGTATATGCAGGGTTTCTGGTTTTATTTGTTATTTTTTTTAAACCCTTTCCGGTTTTACTTTTTTAATGTTTTATTTTCTTACCAGCCTCTATTGTTTCTTCTCCATCTCAAGTGAGGGGAGCTAAACTGACACTGTGTGCGTGTACTGTTACTAAACTGCCATATTATATTTGATTTTTGATCCAAGATCAGTATATTAAGTGATTAAGACATTCCTAAGTGAAATGTGGAGTAAACTACTTTTGAGTTTTTGGCAAAATTTCAGCAGTGTCCTACAACAACATTATATTGATATGTAGACAGTCTATTAATGTATGACTAGTTTAAACGTAAAAAAAACCAAACCAAAACCCTAACACCAAAACAAACGAAAACCAAAAATAACCCACCCCAAAACCTCAGAAGCCTTCTCAACCACTCAAAATTTGAAGCTGAGTACATTAACATTTTAGCAAAGAAACCACTGGTGGATCACTTGAGTCTTTTTATTTGATGTAGACTTTACGGTCAGCAGAGTTTATTTCTCAGTATACAAAAAGTGTTCAAACACTACAGACAGATGGTTTTGCTTGTGTTTGAATGAGAATGATTTCTTCTCTTCAGCCATTTCATGGCTTTTTACTACTATGACTAGAAGTGAAAAGAAAACTCTGTTTTCTTATCTAATGGCACATACTTTTTCATCATACTTTAATTTGTCTCCTGAGTCTTAAGCTTCATTCACAGCTAGCGTGTTCAATTTAGCTGTGGGCTGAACTATCTACCTTTTTTTTTTTTTTTTTTTTTAAATAACTGCTATCAATTCTACCTAAAATGCTCTCATATGTATCATTATGTTGTGACTTGGCTTTTCCCTTTCACTTGCTCTTGAAAGTTATCTTTTAGCTGAGGCTTGGGACCTCTGCCTGTCATTGCCCTCCTGAAAAGATCATCATTGGTTCACTAGGAGGTGATGCTTTATTATGGTAATTTAGTCATTTTTGTATCAGGCTTTAAAAAAACCAACGGAAACACAATAGAAAACCCCAACAAAATCTCAAAGAATTTTCTCATCTCCAATTTTGTCATTGGAATAATAGATCATTACACACTGTAGGTGATGTTAATGCAGACAGCTGCTTTATTTTCTCCTTTTATTGAAAAATATTATACATTATTAAGGCAGGGAAAAAAACCCAAACCAGTAAGTTAAACAATTCAAATGTAACTTAAATGAAGCAATACTTTTGAGGGAGGAATTGTACTGACCAGCTGTTGTGCTGGAACTAGCCAAACTGAATTAAATGACAAAACTTTAATGTAGTGTACAGTTATAAGTAGCCTTAGTGTGGCATAGGACTTTCAGAACAGACTTTGGAAAATGAAGGTTTAAGGTGAAGTTTCGTATAAACATAATACTTTTTGCCTCTCAGCCGTATTAGCAGTGGACAGCAGAAATGCAGCTGCAATTGTAAGCTGTACTTGCAGCTTCAAGTGTAAGAAAACCTACCTTAAAAAGATTTAATCATCCTCAAGCTGACTCTTCAGTACAGTGAATTGGCTTTGCAAGAAATGCTTTCACACTGTCAAGATTGCACTGTGGAGAGGCTGTGAGCTGAGGCAGTGCTGTCCTGGACTGATGTCCATGCAAGGCTGCAGCATTCCATGTAGTGTGGGAAAACAGACTGAGGTGAGAACAGCGGGTGAAGTACACACAGAGCAGACGTTCCCTATGTAAAGACTGGAGTTTTGCATTTTGACCTATGCTGTGTCCTAGTTTCTGTTTCAGGAGAGTCAAATGATAAGTCTTCAGACTGTAGTGTCTCAGGATAGACAAAGGAAAAGAAATGCTAGGCTTTCAAAGTTTGCTTCAGGAAAAGACTGAAATGCAGTTTCATCCTTTGGCTAAGGGGACCTCGATACTCATGACAATATGTGAGAAGACTTACAAACGCCTGGGCTTACAGTACTGAAGTTTCTCTCAGGCCATCTTCTGGAGATGTTCCGCTGTGAGTATTTTTATTTGAATTAACATTGCAAATATGGGCTGGTTTAGATGCTCACCTGGGTTGTTGTTGCAGTATGTGACGTGAAAGTTGACCTCTGTTGAGGAAGAGTTTGAAACGTCTTCCTATGCCCTACTTCAAACCACTTTAAATTGCAACTCTTCTGTGATACATGGGGCTGCTTGTCCTCTTTGTTACCATTGCCATGAAAGGCAACACTGTGCTGTGCCTGTGTGGATCTAATTTCCTCCAAAGCTATGTCTTAAGTAGACAGTGTAGAAACAGCAACTTGCCCAGATGCTGTCACAGGCTCGTTTTTAACAGTGCTGACAGAATAGGGGGAGAGGTTTGCAGTGATCACTAATTAAGCTAAACAGAGTTTCCTCAAACAGGCTTCTGGGAACTCTGCACAAATATCTTGATGCAAGATACCCCATAAAAAAGGAAGGAAATGAATCCAGGGCTCCTATGTTCGTTCTTAATGTGTCTTTTCAAACAAATGAAAACTATGAAACAAATCCTATTAAGAATACAGATGCTATTAAGAGTAGAGATGACTGAAAAGGTGTGTTTTGGTGTGTTTATTAAATGAAACACCCCCCACCTCCCCAAAACGTTACAAGCAGGCGCATACATTGCTGTTGCTGTCTTTTCATCCTTGATTAGATGTTTCTCTAAGTCTTTGTACTTATTATCCCTTTATGTCAGCTGTCCTTAGTCTTCCTCTGTCATCTGAATACTTGTGGGAACAATAAACCAGAGGGATAAAATGGCAGCAGAAACAAATTTGTTGAGGTATCCAAATGCGAGTGCATGCAAAATCCTCCATTTCCCTTGCATGCTGCTCAATGTCATCTTTAAGTGCTGGAGGTCTCTCCTTAAGTATAGCACTTGTGAATCACCACAGGTTGATTGTGTCTGTCATTTTTCTTGATAAGCACAGTATAGAAAACATGGTGTAGGTATTGGGGGCAGGGAGTTAGGGTATTTGTGATGCACTGAGGAAAAAACCAGTTTTGTGGCATCTTGACAGAAGAAGATAACAAACCAGTTTCATATTTGCCAGCTGAGAATTACAGACTTGGTCAGGAGCAATGCAAGTATCAACTTTTTAATTTGCTGTGTTTTCAGATTTTTTTTTTTTTGTCTCCCAAAGAAAGAGGCTTCTAGGCAAACACTTGAGGATATGTAAGAGAATTACACTTTTAATATTATAGTGCTCATTATTTTAATTAATGGCTGCAAGAAGTTGCTCTGAGACAATTTTTTAAACTTCCTGAAATGATCGTTAATATTTGATGAGAGGAAGAACACTATCTCCTCAAGTAATGAATTGGTGTGTTATGAAACCCTGTATCTGGCACGCTTCTTGAGCAAAATCTGTTCATTTCTTTGACTTGTACTGCTCCCCAGTGATTATAACTTCCATTTGAACTGTGTTTTCTACCTGCACAGTACTAAGCTATTGCCTACTATTTTTTACCACTGCCACACCTTTTTTGAAGTGGAAGCTGGCAGGTTTAAAACATCCCCTAATTTTGAAAAGTTGACATTGTTAAGCAAGTAGTTGAAGGAATTCATATGTTCTGGAATAAGTTGGGGGATAAGCCTGGGAGATGGAGCCAGGTACCTGAGGCACCAGCATATTCTAGCAGGCAGGTGTCTTCTGTGGATCAGGTAGAGGCAGGCCAAAGGTCTGCTTGGCTGACTTAGTACCTAAGCACAAATGCCTTTTGAAAATATTACTTCTGTAGCTGTGCATGTTGAGTCCTTGCAGTAAGTGCTGGCTATTGCATTTGTAACCGAGTACGTCTAGGTAGAATGATCCAAACATACAGACTTACCTAGAATCTCAACTGCAAGTCATATGGGTTTGCTTGCTTTTGTATGTTGGGCTTGTTTGTGTGCTGCATATAAAAAAAGAAAGTAAAAAGAAGATTGCAAGGACAAGATTCTGCTGCCTTTTTTCACTGTTAGGTGGGTTTTCCTTTTCTGTATTTTTATTATTATTTATTTTAATTTTCATATTGCTTAGATGGTACTGTAGGGATGTCTTCAGTCTGAGTCCTCCAGTATCTGCCTCATTATTTCACCTTTGTCAGATATTCCATTGTCTGCCTTATTATCTACTCTTTTCTCTATATTCGTTGCATGTGAACCGTGTTTCTTAGCACTCTACCTGTGGTTTTCTTCCCTTTTTCTATAATGCATAATGAATTTTGTTTAAAAAAAAACAAAAAGAGAAATCCATGAAATAAACAAGAATTGTTTTGGTGAATTAGGCAGTATAGGTGTCTTGCACAAAACCTTGGAAGAGAATAGCTGACTTCAGTGATCATATGTGTTAGGAAATGCAGGCATGGACCTAGCTCATGAAGTCTTCCTTCAGTGTTGGCAGTTGAATTTTACATTTAGGGAATGAAGAAGAAAAAAACATAAAGTATACATATTCCTAATATGTTATTAGTGGACCAAAAGAAAAATATCCATGCTCCAAATAATCAGTTGAGAAAAGCAGTCAGGTTCTTCTCAGATTCCACATGGTATCTGGGTACCTGATTTAGAGAACGTTGAAAAGGTATCCAGTTCAGAAGATTAATCAGTCTGATTAAGTTGTGCATCCAAATTCTGTGCTACCCTGAACCTGTAACTTCAAAAGGAATCTGAGTACACTTTGTTATTTTCTGTATTTCCTATTCATTCAGGTTTTTCAAAATAAACCCACATTTTCAATTAATTCAGTTAAGGTTCACAAGGCAAAAATAAAGAAAAATATTAATTTATCATTGTCCTGTTTTAATAAGAGTTTAATAAGATATATGTTTGTATAGAACACACAAGTAATGTTTGTACCAGACAAGACATGAATTTCAGAATACCTGAAAATTATTGTAAGAATGATTTTTAATAATTCTACAAGATATTTTGAACTAATAATTTATGTGTGTGGGGGTGGTTTTTTTTTTTTTTTTTACTGCATTGGTCTCTGTGGACATAATTAATAGTGAAGTTGTTTTCATTTTTAACAAGAATATTTTCTAGTGCCCCTGGAAGAGAGGACATTTTTTCTAATTAATAATTCTCCGTTTTTAAAAAAATAATTAAAATATAATAATAGCCACGTTCTTTGCATGACTAGAAGGCAGCTGCTAAGCATACTGTGAAGTCGTATTTCAAAAACACAACTCAGAATGAAATCCTAAGCTGGTATAAACAGGTATAACTTCATTAAATTCAGAGGAATGATGTTTGCCTGCTGTAGTCTTGAAATGGCCTTTATTGTCATTCAAGATACTAAGCTTAGCAGTAAGTCACTGACTTTCTTGCTTTCAAAAAGCTTTTATAGCTTTTGAATGTACTGTAAACAACAGTGGGGTAGATTGTCAATTTAAAATTATCTAATGGCACCATTTCAACAGAGGTGTGTTATTAAGCAACACAAAGAACCTTTGAGGCTATGCAACTAACTCGGGAGTCATCTGTGTCTTTTGTTGTGTGACATGATGGAACTAATATAGAGATTCATTTTGCTAATTATGTGAATAAAGTGTGGTGGGGAGACAAAAGCCATCTTTCATTTAAAGCTATCACCAAGAAATGTTCTTTTAGGACTGTAGTTCTCTCAGCACTTTAGAAAGACCAGTTCTTATTGGTGATTTGAAAAGCAAGGTAAGACAAAACCTTACCCATTAAGTAAGACATCTTCCCGCTCCCCCTGCCCCGTCCCTGTCTAAGGGTGTAGATTTACTCTGTTTCCAAAAATCAGTAACTGGTTACCAAGTCATCCTTGCTTGATGTGGCTTTACTTACCTTTTGAAATCTGTTGTTTTTGTGAAGGGGCGGGGGAGGTTGAAACATTTCAGGAGGATGAAAATCATGTCTCTTTTTTTCTCATTTTTTCTCAAATTCCTTGGTGTTGAATGTTTGCTGTTCTATATGCCTGAGGTGTTGGGTGTTGTTAACTGGTCTAATGATTGTCTTAAGTTCAGACACCACCCTGATTTAGCAGAAACCTCATGGAAGGCTTGGACAAGTTTGCTCTCTGGTCTTCGGGGCTGTGTATTCAGCTTGCTACAGTCACAGGTGGAAGAGTACTTCGTGTTCTAGAAAGCTTCTCTCTGTGGTGGCATCAGTTGCAAAAATAACAACTTAAGTTGTTATGAGGACTTTTCTTGGGCAGACATAAAGGCTAGAAATGGCAGCTTCCATAGCTGTGAAAGAAGCTGTAATTGAGCAGTTTTCAGCCTAATGTGACAGGCTTGAGAGGTGTGAAAAGCCTGATGCATTTTGAACAAATCTTCCTGGGAGTTAATCACAGACAGACTCCCAGCACTTGGTGGTTCTCCCAGCACTGGTGTTTGACATGCTGTACAGACAGTTTTCCTTCTCATTGTACCACAGCAATAAGGCATGATAAAGTTCATTTAGCTGTCATTGTAAATAGATGTTAATTATATGTAATTGTCCATGTTACCAGTTTATAACATAATAGCCTGATACATAGCCCATCGATGTGAATCTCTCCATTGACTGTAATGGATTTTTGATCAGACCCAACAAAATAAAGAAGACAGAGAGATGAGAGGGAAGAACAAAACATGAAAAACAAGGGAGTCTAAAGTACCAGAAGAGTCTTTGCTGAGGTTTGAGCCTTGAACTATAGCAAACACTCACTGTATCCTGCATGGCTTCACAACTGAAAAATATTTACTGAGTACGTTTAACCAAATGGGTTAAGTATACATAATCCATTTACAAAACATTTACAACTATTGGGTAAATTGAATTCATTGTTTGTATGGTTGTCTCTGCAATCAAACTGTAATCATGTGTAAACTGTAAGCAACCATGTGCAGTTCATATGCAAACTGGTTTTGCAAATCCAATTGTATTACCAGTGATAATGAACTTCAGCGTGTAATAGTTTTGGTTTTTTTTTTTTAATATCTTTAAAATGCTTCAGCGCCTTTCTTCCTATTTTAAGCCCTTCTGAATTTAAAAATGTATTAACATATATTGCACATTTCAGGATTACCTTGCATTTAGTGATGAAGTTCATGCCACAAAATATAGTGTCTTGCCATAACCTGCTTTTTCCATGCATACTTGATCACTTCAACTCCAGCTCAAATCCAGAGTTTGTATTGTAATTCAGAGTAGCAACTCTATGGGTTGGCAATACAGAGAGAGAAGCTTTTAAGCTATACTACTTTTCAAGGATGCTAAAAGGTATTTATTGTTTGCCGCCTTACCGATCCATAAGCTTTTGAACCTTGAACAGTAAGTCAGCATAGCTTTGCAGGTGGTGAGAAATGAAAAATAGCATTAATGCTATTTCTTTTAAAATTCCTCTTTCTAGTTTCTCTGGGAAGCAAGTCACAGAAACTTTATGAAGTTGTGAAGCCATATGAAAGTTCTGTTAATATACTTTTGAGAGGACCTCATTAGCCTCCACTTTACTGCTTGCACATAACTACTTAAAACTTTTGTGCAAAATCACATAGTAATGTGTTTCCAGCCCATAAACATATAATAATGTGCTGTGATGGGACTGCTTTATCATAGTTTCCCTAGGCCTCATAAAAAAGAGCAGAATTCACAGCCTTTGCCTTATGTCACAACATCATAGTTTTCACTGACATTTTGTGTACTATAGATCAGAATGTGGTAGGCAGGTGTTGGAGTCGTAATTTTGGAAAGGATGCTTCTACAGGTGTAAATCGTGAGGTTCCTTGAGACTCTGTCTTTTGTAAGCTGCTGAAGCTAGGTTAATGAGCTAGCTTTTGCCTTTCCTCACAACTGTCTGCCGTAGCGAACAGTCCAAAGAACATGTCAGAGAGTATGGAGCTTTTTTCCCCTGCAAGAATCAACTAGCTGCAGAGTTCTAGAAAGAGCTGTTTTCCCTGTCCTAGGAATAATTGTCTCCACTAAGGGAGAACTAGCAGAAGAGATCCTGGGGACCAGGAGAGGAAGAGTGGGGAAAAAAATACACTGAAGCAGGGCCTGAGAACATATTGGTAAATGTTATGTGAAAAAAGGGAGCCAAACCCATCCTGTTATTACAATGCTTAGAAGATAAAGCTCTTCCTGATCCAAACTTCCTCATTTAAATAGTAGTTGTTTCCTTTCATGAGTGTGTAAGTTCATTCAGATTCTTCCTGAGAAAATTTTATATGATCTGTCTTCAAAGAAAAATGTCACAGGACAATAGTCTGCTGCTAGGGGAAAAATGTCAAGGTGAAGTCTGGCCATATATCATCTCTAAACGCTGAGGCACAAGGATTTCAAGGGGGAAGGTATTTATCATGTGATACTGTTCTATTACAATGACTATATTTCTGTTCTGCCAAGTGATTGATGCATGCTGTGTGTAATCATTCTTTTAGTGCACTAGTATGTCAATTGTTCGCTGTAGTGTTGTTAAACAGCTGCATTCAGATTGACTGCAACAAAAGGCTCGTGTTAGTTTTGGCCAGTCTGAAAACAGCACATTGTGAAAGCGCCAGCACATAGGTTCAGTATTTATTCATTAACAGACAATACAAAAATGTTAGATTATCCATCACACTACTGAGCTGCTTTCCTAAAAACTTGGCAATAAAGATTATTTGACAACATGGATGGGCAGCTTGTGTGAAACAAAAAACAATGTATGCAAAGTAACTGCAATATGTATGTAGTTTGAGCTTCATTTGAGGAAGTATGTGGAGTGTTTTAGAGTGCATTATTTGCCCAGGCCACTGTTAACATCTGTATTCCAGCCCTGCCTCTCCTCTGAGCAGAACATAGGACAGTTCTGGTCCCAAAGTCACGTTAGTAGAGCAGTATGACACATACGAAGCAGCATTTACTGTCACAGTCATGTGCTAATGTGTTTCATTAGTGTTTTGTTTGTTTGGTGGTTTTTTTTTTTTTTTGAGGGAAACAGACCTGCTGATCAGAAGTGAAGGTGAAGCTAGCACTGAACTATCTACAACTCACAAATGCATCTGATAGCTAGAGGGTGTTAGGGTGAACTCCTAGTCTATGTAAATTTTCAGTGATGTCAATAATTATGATCATGCGTAGCCCAAGAAGCAAGTTATATATATAAGGTTTCCTTCGTTACTAAGTAGAAAAAAATACAGCAAAAGAGAACAACTTGCTTTTCTAAAAGATAGGCTATTTTTTTCATGAACAAACATCATGAAGTGATGCTAATTTGCATGTGTCAATATACTTATTCATGTCTTTCAGTATTTGTGGGAATACTTACTAGTTAAATGCTTATTTGCAAATTGCAAACTAGAGTTTTGTCCTGTTTTTGCTAGTACCCATAACTTTGGAAATAAAATACATTTATTTCAAGTACTCATTGATATTAATGATTCAACATTAATTTTAAATAATACCAAAATTTCATGATACACAGTTGTCTTCATGAATATATGAGAAGCTATGTAAATATGATTAAGATCCTTCCAATTAGATGGGTATCAACTACATCCAGTCAGTTGTCCAGTTGTAGAAATACCTACACTTTGTTGTTTTTATTCACTAAGTTATAACTGTACTCTAATAGTTTGGAACAGTTGGGGGTTTATGTTTGTGGTTTTTTTTTTGGTTGGTTGGTTGTTGGTTTTGGGTTTTTTTCAGCTCTGGGTATGTTGCTGTGGAAAATTGTGATTTGTGTTTTTTACCTTGCTAAGGTATGGTTGGTTGAGATTTGGGACTTCAGATAAAAATGCTGTCAGCACACTTTTGGGGGATGGTGGTAGAAGAATCACTCAACAAAAAATGTATATGTAATAAAGAGTATATCTGAAAATTAATCCGCAGGAAGGTGAAGCAATTTCCCCCCCCCTCCTCCTTGCATCAACTTCACTGAGTTTTTACTTTGAGCCATATTGTAATTGTTAATTGCTACCCCATAGCACAGACTGCACTGCTCCACTGAGCGCATGAGAGGCATTGCTCTGAAGGCATTGCCTGAATGAACAATCTGGCATGCAGTGGGAATACATCCATTGTATCTTTCTTTAAGAAAAGTTCCTTTCTGTAAGTTAGTGAATTTTTTTGGCTGGTCCTGCATATTAGTAGTTAAGCTACCATATACGTTTCTCCTAGCAAACAGTCACCAAAAAAAGAGGCTATGGAGAGAGGCTTTTCGGGGAACTAGTGGTTTCTCAAACCCACTTAGCAGGGAGTGAGAGCTAGGGTGAAATGTTTCCCTGCCTTTATAGCCTCCACTGTTGTTCAAATAAACGCTAGCTATGTTTTTACATTGTGGAAGATAGTGTACTGTATACCAGAAAACTGAAATGAGTGTATTTGATTCTATTTAGAAGTGACCTTACTAGAGAGGGCTTGAAATCCATCAAAATATGCATTTCTATCATCCTTAAGAGATACTGCTCTTAAGTTATTTGGTTGTAATGGAGATAATAGAAAAATTATTTCAGTCTTTGCTTTTGCAGAGGTATGTTTGATTATTCTGCCTTTCTACATCAAGAACTCATTCAAAAGTAATATATGGAATGGATTGTTTGGGAAACAAGGTCAGTTTGTTTTATTTCAACAACATATTCAAACAGCTAAGCTGATACGACTTCAGTAATACTGCTTCTTCTGCCCCGTTACAAGGAAGGAGATGGTGAATTCTAGGTTAAGGGTTTTTTTTGTAGACAATGGTTGTTTTTCTTAAGTGTCATGCACTTTATTTGTAAAGTTTGGAAAACATTTGAAAACACTTAATCCACCTTCTAATTACATTAATTAGATACAGTAATTAAGATACAGTAAAAGTGTGTTTTGGACTTTCAGGCTAGATTGAAAATGCCACGACTCAAAAACTCAAAATGAAGATCCTGTATATACTCAGTTGGACCTCAGATTTGTTCAAAAAACTTGGATATGTTCTCTTTTTACAAGGTAACTTCCTTCACAGTAAAGAATCAACTATTACACTCTTGCTTTATGTGGGATCAAGTGCCTTCTCTCCTGCTGTCACTGTAAAGCAGAAACTCAGGATAACGTGAAGCTTTGCATTAGTGACCTAGCTGCAAGGTGCTGCCAAAAGGGTGGTTGTCTATTCCCCAGCCTTATCTTTAAACCACGTTTTCGAAATCGTGTGAATTCCCGGTCTGTGGAATCGGGTAAAAGTGTGTGTAACTGAAAAACTTTTGGTTTAGGACAGTTAGATGTGTGAATCATAGCTCCGGAAACTGGGACTGTCCTTTTGGCAGCAGGCCACATTTTTAGGAGATTAAGAAATGATGAAATATGTCACTTTATTCTGCCAGAACATTTCAGAGCAGCTTTGGGTGCAAATTCACATCCTTCTTGTTTATTTCTTTTTCGTTAGTGGAATGTTTAAAGTGTCATAAAGTAAACGAGACTTTGGTCTTTGGGTGAAGTTGAGATTTCAGTTAGATACGTTATGTAGCTTCATGTTTTTCGTCTTGTTTTTCATTGTCTCATGCAGAGATGTTGAACTTCTAACTTTCTGTAAGAAGGATATTCTTATACTATTGTTTGCTTCCCTGTATCTTTGTGCAACACATTTTCAGTCCCACTGGGCTGGCACCATTTGCAAGAATATGTTACTTAATGTTTACTTTTTGTTTTACTACATGCTCTCTCAGGAATTTTCAAGCTTGCAAGGCTATGAAACTATAAAAATGAAAAAGACTTGGACTTTTAGACTACATCAAACATACTTTTCATGGCTTATGCTCTCTGAGTCATGCACAATCAGGTTTCAGACAGTGCTCAAATATGTCTAGAGTTGGTATTACACCGTTGACTCCATTATCAGCTGTTACAGTTCCAGGGCTGGGAGAAGGAGGACACATATTTTGCTCATGCAGACATCTAAAAATGTTGGCTATTGTGGGATTTCATTTAAATCACACCATGGAAGAACAGGCAGCATAGAAAAATAATTTATTTTGTCCATTGGTGATTTACAGTTTGGTCAATTTCTCTGGGAACTTTTGACCTACTGTCACTGTTCCTTTTGCAAAAAGAGGATGAGTGCTCTGGTGTTGGCATTTTCTAGACCTTTACACCAGAAGTCAAGAGAAATGTGGGGAGGAGTAAATCTTGCTTTCCCATTGGAATAGAGTTGATGATTCAGACCAGAGTTTTCACACTCAAGATTTCTTTGTAACAAGCAGGACAGCATTCCTTTGTTGCAGGAATAGGACTGAGGATTTGCTTACTTTTAGATGGTTCACCACAGCAAGGTCTAACCCTCAGCATCTGAACTGGCTGTTTGGAAAGCGTATTTAGATGCTCGGAGTTGAGTTGAGACCCCACAACCTTCCTAGGCAACCTCACAGTGAAAAAGCAGCTCCTGATGTTCAGGCTCCTGTGTTTCAGTTTGTGCCCATTGCCTCTTGTCCTGTCACTGACCACCACTGGGAAAAGCCTGGTTCAGTCTTCTTTATGCCCTCCCTTTAGATATTTACATACATCAAAGAGATCCTCGCCCCTGCCTTCTCTTATATAGGCTGAACAGGCCCAGCCTTTCCTCATGGAAGAGAAGCTTTAGTCCCTTCATCATCTTAGTGGCTCTCTGCTCGATTCTCTCCAGTAGCTCTGTATCTCTCTTCTACTGGGGAGCCCGGTAATGGATACTGGATTCCTGTGTTTAATTCCCATCTTTAAATGTGTTGTTTCAATGTATGTTATGAACACTTTTTTTTTTTCAGGCACACACATACACATTGTTTTCAGGAAAAAACCAAAACATCCCCATGGAAAATAGTTAGTGAGCCCACAGTTTCCAAGAAAAACACAAATTTTGCTAGGGTGGTTTGGAAACAAAAGCCCAGACTAATTCTGGGGTGAGCACTGGATCTTCGCAGATGAGGACCAGTTTATATAATGGCAAACATCCCAATTTTTACAAAACCTGTACTTCTGCTGGAATAGAATTCCTGACAATTTAATAAATGTTTGATTTTATAACAGATCAGTTTGAATGGATAAAAAAGTTCTGGCATTTTTGTAGGCATATAGATTGAACAGAGTGATTTATCTTCGGATTTTTGGTCTGAATACAGTAATGCCTCTTCCATCTAATAGGAACTCTTTGAACAGTTGTTCTAACTTTGGGGGAAAAAATCCTCCTCAGACTCTCCAATGGTATCTTCAACAGCCAATAATTAATTTTTTGGAGTGAAAATTATTGTAATGGAATTGACCTTTCCCTGTAGCAATAGGTTCAATCACTTCCATCTGCCAAAATCTCTTTGCAGGATTTTAATTAATGGTGAAAACTGTTTGCTCCCCATGTCAATGAGTTACTGAGAATCCCAGATACCTGAGCCATACACAACATTCTGGCAGTACAAAAAAACCCCAAGCAAACAAACCTCCAAGATGAGGACACATTTCCTGGGGCGAAATGTGGAAAGCAGTAGAACCCCTATCTTCTCCCAGTTGATCTTGAAGCCAGAAAATAATGAAAAATCATCAGTCTTCCTCAGCAGGCTGATGAATCCAGCTTTCCAAAGAGCAGCTTCGCAGCAGCATGGCCACATTCTTTCAGAGATCTGTGTGAATTACGTATATATGAAAATGGCTTATTCTTTTTCTGCCACCCACATGCTATTCCTGCTATCACTAGCAGTTTTAGTAACTGGACTGTTGCCACAGAATTGTAGGCAGATCTGTCTTCAATAGTCAGCTGCACAGATTCTCCCTATATCTTTTTGCCTTTTGAGACATGTATGTTGTCTTTGGAGGGAAGGCACAAATTCAAGGATAACTTGCATCTTCCTCTTGAGTAGCTGATCAGCTGAGCATTAGCTCAGTGGTATCTTGGCCACAGAGAGTGAGCATTAGAATCATTGCTTACATACCACACCTACAGGGCTAGGTGGGCACCAAAAAGCAGGAAGAATCTGAAGTGTACTGTGGACTGCATGTTTTTGTTATCTTCTGAAAAACTCCAAGAAAATTTCTTACTGAGTTCTTTTAATATGGCATGACACTTGCAGTAATGGTGGAGTGTGAATTCCACAGGGCTGATGACTTCATTGTTTTGCTTTTGTGTATTGACATTGAATGGTAGATGCAGTTTCTCCCTTGCTTACATTTCTGTTCTTGCAGAGCAGGTCATATGACTTTATGGCTACTTTAGTATCAGATACTGCTACCCAGCTTTCTGGTATTTCATTATTCTTGAGTTAAGCTAAGGCTACCTAAGAAAAACTGCTTGCAGACATATATAGATAGATAGAGCAGAACCTGAATAAGAGTTCTTATAGATGCCATCTACACAAATAAAAATATATTTCCAAGTTCTAGTACTGGAATGAGCCTGAACCCCCACAGTGGCTCAGCAATACTGAGAAGCAGCTATCACCATATGTACTGAACATTCTCACCATGTGAAAGCACAGCAGTTATAATGCACTCTGCTTTCAGGTGTGGTTGGTGGTTTCACTTCTTTCTCATTATCCCTGCTAATACCCTCTGTCCTCAACTTCAGGCATGTTACAGCAGGCTCAGCCATTGCTGCTAGAAGGTGGCTGTGCACTGCATTTGTGTCTTGGTTCACAAAAGACAAGCTGATAGGTAACAAGACAGTGAGGAGGGTTTAGTTCAGACCCAATTTTAGTTATTGAGCAAATAGCAGTAATGCTGCCAGCCTTCATTACATTGCAGAGACAGATGGTCTGGACTGAGAGACCAGCAATTAATGTACAATGTGTTCTTTGTTGGCATTTACCACAAAGGGGTTTTTTTGTGTGTATAAACTGTCTTATTCTTAAAGCTTATTTTGTTTTGTGACGCTAGCGTGTATATGGAACTGAAGGGAAATAGTACTGTGTAGGCATTAAGTAGAGGAGTCGTTCTCTTGCTCTCAGCTTTCACACAGCATTGTAACGATTGACATAATTTTGAAATACTCTTTATTATAGTCAAATCTTCTTAATGTATCTTCTGCATTAAAATGACTTGTTTGTCCACTAATATTCCTGTTAAATTGGGAATTTTGTACTTCCCATCAGGAAAGAAGTATTTCTCCGCCCTGCATGACAAGTAGAAATTTAAGACATCGGATTGAATGTATACATGTAGTCCAGATCCTTGCCTGCGTGAGAATCACTAAAGTTTTGTACTTCACTGACCAGCTGAAGAACTTGGCTCAGTGTTGGGTTTTTTTTGTTGTGTTTTTTTTTTTTTTTTTTTTTTTACATTATTTCTATTCTTCTGTTCTATTACTGAAACCATGATTCATTCACTAAATAGAATCCAACAGGAGATAAGCCATATGTATGACTCAAAGCCATGGCTGGTTCCTTGACTATGCCACAACTATTTCATATCTTGAATGCAAGTTCTTTTGGTTAGAGCTGTATAACACCAGATCTCATTCCCAAACCTGCAAATCAAAAGGCACCAACTTTTCATGATACCTGCTAAAGCCAGAATGCCTGTGGAGGTGAGTCAGTACGTGTCTGTCTATTGCTTTTGGCCAGGTTTGGCTACAATTTGAAGCAGAGGTGATGATCTGTGAAACCAGCTCCATATTAATACTCCTGCCTCATTTACTTGATAGTATCAATTCTTGCAGTGAAGTTGGAAGGTTTTTTAGCTCTGCCTTTGAGATATTTGGGAACTTATTTGATCCAGATGGTGAGCCTCAGATGCTGAAGACATAAATATGTGATCATGTAATCGGAGTATGCGTCATGAGCAAGAGGTGAGGTAATGTTCTAGGATAATTTTTCTGAGATCTCTCCCTTTCCCTCCAACCTTAGGGTTTTTTTTTCCTTTTAAAATGGAATATTATATATGCAGTAGAGAAGGACAGGCAGATAAAAGATTGGGTTGTAATTATAAGCTATTGTAGATAAAAGTCCAGTTTTCCATTCGATAAAGCAAATTCCCTTGGGCAAATTCTTCAGCAACACAGATAGATGCCTCTTCTTTTATACCATGCTTATTTGCACTGGCTTTTGCATGAAAACCCACTGTTAATGTAAGTATGAATGATTGTTTTGTAAACATTTGTTGTGCAGTCCTCAGATTACATTATATGGTATTGCACTGGGAATGTTCTTCCTAGTATCAAGCATTTTTCAACTAGTTTCTCACTCAGTCTGTGGCTATCTTTCTAAACTGCAGTGATTGTTGTATAGTCAACGCAGGAATATATTTAAATACTAATTGGCAGATGCTGCTGATATGGTGGCTTTTTGTGACATCTAAGATTTTTGTGACATCTAAGATAATTGTATCTTCTAAGAGTTTTGCATTTTTTAATTAATTTAATTTTTTAAATTTATTTCAATAAATTATCAGTTTTTCTTCATTTTTTTTTTTTCTGTGGAAGAAGAGATGTGCCTGAATGCCAGACGTATATTACGATGGTGCTACAGTGGTGTTCTTCAGCACATGTTGCATTGTTCATTGTCTCATGCAAAAGATGCGTTTTGTGTCTAGGAACTCTTTCATGTTTTATTTTGCCCTGTTCCAACACCCCCCCCCCTCCCCGCCAGTCCTTTCTCCAGAATTGCTTCATACAGAACTCCAACTCTTAACCTTCTAAGAAGGCATTTAATTTGTTTTGAGTAATACATTTTTCTACTTACTTCCTCACTTGCTGTCCTGTTTTGTAATAGCCAGAAATAAGAGCAACAGCATGAGAATTACTTGGGTCAAGATGCTCTGTTTCAACCAGCAGCATATTCCCTTCTCCCTCCCCCATACACACAATGAACAGTAACTACAGAGCAATAGGTAGTTCTTGTGATACTTCTGATGCTCCGAATACAGTTCTCTGTGAATAATAATGAATTAATCAGTCCTGCAACAATCTCACATATTGGGCAAAATGAGTCTTCCATATTTTATATATGGAGAAAAAGGAAACAAAAGAGACATTGATTCGTATATCAATCTACCTAAGCTATCCCTCAGAGGTACTTCATTAAAAGTAAATATTTGTCTTTGCTTTTCTACATTATAGAAGTATTTGTGGTTCTGTGCAGCCCCTGGCTTAAAACATAACTTCAGGACTGTGGTAATTTATGGTCCTCTGCAGTGAAGGCCTCTAGGGCTGAGATTATCTACAAGATCTTATCTATTGTGTTTCCTGCATGTGGAATGGAAAATACCTGGCCTCCTGCTTAACTGCTTAGGGAGATATCCACATTTATGAGCAGTAGCAGTATTTTAAAGTATTTCCCTTCATTCCAGAATCCAAAGCCCATGAAAATATTAATCAATTAATTACACTGTACAATCCTCTTAAAACATTTGGTAAATGAAAAGTTTTCTTTTCTGTGCAGAATGAGCCTTTAACTACCTTTATTGGGGCTAAATTGCTTGCACTTGAATGTTCAACAGAGCAGAAGTCAGTAAGAAATTGAATAGTAAGTGCCCTTTCCTCTCTAATGACATTTCAGGCAGTAGTCTGTCTTTAACCTTTTGATCTCCAGCCCCCACTACTTGGTGATTTTGATACTGAATCACAGATTGGCTTCAGTGTTTCAAACATACAGATATACTTTGTACAAAGGGGTTAGAAATTGTCATTGGAGTGGTTTATTCACATAAAGAATGCAAGATTCCTAATGTAAAGAGTTTCCGCTTCGTTCTCTCGGTAAAATAGGGCTGTTCTCCACTTCATGGATCTCTTGATCAGCAGAAACATGCTAAGCCTGATTTGAGTGGATATGATAGGAGAAGCCAGGCTGGGAATGTTAGTAAGCACCTAGTGGTCTGTATATAATGTCAAACCACCTGGTTAATATGGAATGAAGACAACAGGGACTTGCAAGTTAAATTGCCCTTTTCCCCAATTTTAGAGAGCTTGCTGTCTGCTTTCAATGAGCAATGACATACGCTTAAAATGTGTGGATGCTGCTCAATTGTACATGCTTGTCCTTTTCCCATTCTTTGTAGGTTATTTGGAGTTAGTATTTGTTATTGCTCATATTAATTACTGATCATCTCCAGTCACCTGTTGTGTTCTGCCAGCACTGTCTGACAAAAATCAAACCCAAACTGGCTTAATGATTTCATATTAGGATTCAAACTCTCCTTTTATGCCTAGGGCAGTCAGCAAAGAATACGATCTCACTGGATTATCTGGATGACTGAGAATCACTTTCTCATTATGGGCTAATTTACTATGCTGGAATCTCAATATACTCTCTTTTACTACCACTGTTTTATGCAGTGGTTGGCAGGAGCATTAACTCAGCTGTTGCCACTTGGAGTGTTTCCCTCATTGATAAAGGCAGTAATTCAGTGCTAGGAGCAGAGCTCTACTCCAGTGCCCTGAGATACTGCAGCCCAAGCATGAGTAGGCTATGAGGACTCTTCTGTGTGTTTGTATGTAATACAGAAGATATGTGCTGAAGACCATGCATGAAAGAGAGGAAGGACAAACAGCTGGATACAGAACCTACAATTTCTTGTGTCACTCATGAACCATCCCTGAAAAGAACTTATTTTAAAATTCCCAATATTTAGCATTAAATTTCTGTTTAGTTCAGGGGTAACCAGCATTTATCTGTAATGTTAGGTATGTCATCTTAATTTTAACATACTCTGTTGTCCAAATACCATTCCACCTTTTCAGAAGAAAAAAGATCGTTGTGTAGCATGTTTAGTTTTATTTAGGTAAAAAATTCAAAGCCACTGGTTTCTACTCTGTACTTTCACTGTCCAGAGGCTTAATGCGAGACCTATACTTGAACTTCTGTAAATTTGGAAGGAATATAATAAATTAAAACAATATTTAGCCTTCCTTCAAGCAAGGAAGGACAACTTTAACACTGATTTAGAGCTCACTTCATATATAAATAAAAATGGCTTTTAAAAATGTATTAGACCATCATAGTAACATCAGACAAGGGTTTGTGATTTGTATGGGAAATGGCTTTTTCTTGTGCTGGAAGCTAAGGAAAAGTGACCCAAATGACCTTTAGGTTGCTATATCACTGCTTATTCGAAAAAAAAAATATTCCTAACAAATAAAATGTAAAGCAAAGCTAATTCTTTCAAACCACAACTTCGCTCCATTTTATTTTGCATCAAAAATGTTGAGGCTGCCTTAGCCTACACAGAAGCAAGTAAGTGCAAACATACTTTCGAGCTCCTGCTTGACTCTACCTTTGTTTTCCCAGTGTGGGCAATGAGGAAAGCTTCCCCTTGTCTCCTAGGAGTGGTGCTAACATACCTGGCAAGAAATGAAATTCCGTAGTTCAGTAATAAAGTTGCTTTGGTCTAAGCTGGTTTAGCAGTATGCATGGGGAGTACAGACAAAGATTACCACGTTCTTCCCTCACTTGTTTGGCTACAGCGCAGAAATTCTGTAATGTGATCTATCTTAGTTTATGATAATTCCAACCTGAATCTGTCTGAGGCAGAAAAAATGCCTTTGAAAGCTTGGCTGTGTCTCTTTTGCAGGTTAGCTTTGCAAGGTTCCCTTTCTCAAAATCAAAGCTGTGGTAGGTGCAAAGGAAGGGAGGAGGAGGATGAAGGGGCCCTGCATGGGATATGAGGGATGTGACAAGGTAGCTCCAAGGATGAGAGCAATCCCAGAGAGTCCTCATGTGAGAGAGAGATTTGTTTGGCCAGCTATGATACCTACTACTCTAAAAAGAGTAGATGCTGAGCAGGAAATCTGGGATGTGACTTCTGGTTGATGTTTAGCGATGTGACGCAGTAACTGTACTGTATTTTCAGATACCTTTTTGGATTCTCACTATATACAATATTTGTTTGGCTGTTTTGGAAAACTGCTAGGCATTATGGCAGCAGCAGCAAAAGCCATTTCATACAATTGTCTGTAGTAATTTCTACTGATTTGACTGCCAATTACTTCAAATGACAACTTGGATGTAGGGTTTTTTTTTCTATTTTTATGTATTCTAAGGGGGGGGGGGGAAGTAACATAATGGCTATGAGCAAAAATATTTTTTTTTCAGCCAGAAGTAATTCACAATTTTAGTTAACAGTGCACTGGTGAATTCTGTAAGGTGACTAATGTTAGTGAATATTCTCAGACCTGAAAGATTCAAAAAACCCTGACCACTTAAAGTAGTTGAAATTATTAACAATGTCTGAAAATGCATGGTCCTCAACAAGATACAGGGCATATCACACATGATTTAGTGCTTTTGAAATGTCAGATAATGCTGATGCCTTGCAACAATACAAGTGTTTTAATTTCTGTGGCATTTTAAAGAAGTTAACTTCGCAATTTTATTGCAGGATGTAATGTGCAATTGTTAAAACATAATCAAACTGATGGCTTTATTTGATTTAACATGGCGTATTTGGTATGGTGATTTTCAATCATTAACATTAAACTCTGGGAACCATATGTTAAAACAATCTTGTTTATTGAATAAGTACACTCAGTTAAATAATATGAGCAGAAAAAAATTGAGACTTTCTACTAAGCATCTTTATCTCCATTTTAAAAATCCTCAAAAATTCATTAGGACACATCTAATCCTGCAAATGGTAAATCATTCTATTTATAGATTGCATGGCATTTTGATATTAAAATGCATAAAATCTGCCAATAGTTTAGAAATGAGGCATCAGCAAAGAGGATTATTGGTCTACCTAAATAATAATACAACCATTAAGAGGATAACATTTTCCAATTGCAATTACATGCCTTAATTTTAAAGAAGCTATCATTTACAATAATTTGGCAGATTCAGTCCATATTTCTTTCACAAATTTATTTCTTCATTATGCCTCAAAACAAATTTATGGTGCATTTATGTTTGTGAAGATAATTTGCTCAGTTTATTGTGAATGGAAATCAGTAATTACATACAATCTCATTTTCTACAGACATAAAGTTAATTCATGGTAGTAATTTTACACAGAATATTAGCCTGTGTTATGATGAAAATGTTACTGTGGCAAATGGTCTACTACAGTATAATTTGCTTGGACTTGGTGAAAAGGAAATACCGACTTAGTAAATAACACTTAAGTCATTGATTCTGTGATAATTTGGGGTGATTCTAAAGATTTATTAATGATGATGGGAAAAATTCTTATCTGGTCCTGCAATCAGAACCTTTTTTGTGAGTGGAGAATGTGTGCTTATTAAAGGAGAAATAAACACTTCAAGAAGTGTAGCAGCATATATGCCTAACCAGAAGCTGGAAGTAAGTCTTTGATACCGATGGTGGAAGCAATAGATCCAGTTCTCTAAAGAATTTGACTGGAAGACCTTCCTTTAGAGATCTGAAATGGACAAAGCTAAATCAGATGTCTGGAGGCAGTGTTTATATATTAATAGTCATGACAATTTTTTGTTATAAATGCTCTTTGCAATCATCTGAGGCTAAACCTTTAGTTGCAGGTATTAAAGGATCATATATTGAAAAAAAATAAAAAGAGAGAAAGAGACGTTTTATTTTGCTCATATCCAGCTCATGGATATTTGCTCAGAAGCAGGTGTGGTAGTTCAACATACACCTAAATGTTTTGCTCTGTACATTTGGGTTTGCAGTGCACTCCTATAGTTTTTCAAAGGAGATTCCTCTCAAGAAGTGTGGGAGAGAAACAAATTACTTCTTTTCTCACCCACCCCAATGAAATTTGTGAATGAAAATTGTTGAAACACAAAAATTTCTCAGGGAAGGGGGAAACAACAAAGGAATATTGTGATAATTTATTTGGTAGCATTTAGCATTGTAGAGCTATATGCACTGGTGATCTGGCCTTTGAATGTTGTGGCAGCCAATGACAAAACTGTGTTGTCCTGTTGAGTGATACAGCTAAGCTGTTATCTACCTTCTTTGTCCTGCTGTAGACTGAAGCAAATATTTCATTAAGCAGGTACAGAAATTATAATTTGCTTGGTTTTATGAAAGAGTTAAATAGGGATAATTTGCCATTTTGGAACTAACTTCCTTGGGGATTAGGTAGTACTGAATAACCGTGGTCTTCCAAGAATGATGCTACAAGAAAGCTTATGTACTCTCAGCTGAACAGATGGAACACAAATATGTAATTAGGCTTTATATCACATAATGTATAAAATGTTATACACTGGAAAATACCTCCCATCTCATTAAAAGTAAGTGAGGTTTGGCAAACTGTGGATGTTTAGAATAAGACTAGTAATAAAATGTTTATGCCATTAAGAATGAATTAGTTGTGGAATTATTAAAGGAATATTTTATCTCAAGGGCTGTTGTGAAGTATAGGTTTATATATTCCATAAATTGCTATCACATAGGATTTATGGAAGTATTTAAACATTCAGACTGAACTTGCATTTCAAATGAAAGCATGTGGAGCTCTAGCAGCTTTTGAAAAAGTTGATTTTCAGGTACACATACTGTAGATGTCATAAAGTATTTCTGACCCAAAGTAATGCTATCAAAAATGACAAATTCCAAGGTCAGTATTTTCCAAAGTGAGGAGTTATTTTATCTGCACTAATTTTTAAATATTCAGTTTAAGACTTGCACCTGATTTCAGTATGCCATGCTCCCCTTGCAAAAGTTAGGTGTAAACCTAATGAAAGCAGCAGTCAGAATAACATCACTGGAGATGTGTGGCTGAAGGGGCTGAATTTCATAAATCTGAAATGAGAAGGTGGTTAGCTACCCTACTCTGCATTGTCTCAGTTAATCATTAAGATTTGTTTTTTCCCTTATCCTTTCCTTTCCAAAAAATGGGGAGGGTAGAGGGGTATTTAGATGAAGTATGTGTTCATAGCTGTTGAACAGCAGTTGAATTCCAGAGAGAATTCCAGACGTACACAACTGAGAGCTTACTACTGACATAAATTGCTACCAGGCTGCAGCTATACAGGTCATTATGTGGCAAGTCCATACATATATATCAAACATACGTAACAAACATTCATATTCTAGAAGAGGATATGCTCAAAATAATTCTGATAGCTTCATATTTGGGCAGGTGCTAAAAGGAAAAAAGCTTCTATTAAGGCTTGGCAAAACCCATGAAACATCAAAAAATACTGTTCCCTTTAAAGGAAGTTTTAAAAAACTGCATTCTTTATTTTTTTCATCAATACACGGTGAGTTCACTTTTGGAAGACCTAAATTCTATTTTGAGCTTAAAACCTGATCTTTTTCACTTTGAGATTATGATTGAGATAATGGCTTGTTGTTTGATGGTTGTTTTGTGAGTTCTGTGTGTGTGTTGATATTTTTTTTTTTTCTTTCCTTTTCTGGTCTTGCATTTTCTGTGCATCATGCATACAGTGGTTTTGTGGCAGAGACAGTCCTGTAATATGTTCATGCTGTTGCTATCTGACATGGCTCATTGATTTTGTTTGGAACTTTTAAGTGTTCTTGAAATACAAATTATTAAGAACAGTCATTATATTATGTATCTGTGCCTTCTCTTCCAGTAAGTTCTTAAAACCTTTAAATTATGTACAAATACGCATATCACCTAGCACAAAGAGCCTAATATTGGTTCAGTTCTGCCTTAGTAGCAGAAATAAATAGTACCAGTAACCAGGTCTTTTATAACCTTGCATTTGAGCACAGCATAAAACTGAATAAGAAATGATACCTTTGGGTAAGATGTTGACTTATTTTAGAAAATAATGAATTATCAGCAGCAGCAAGGTTTTAGTGTTTTGTATTTCCTGTCATCTCCTGACTCTTCTCTTTGTGCTTAGAATTTGAGACCTTGTGTAGGGGGCTTGAATGCTTAAGGGAAATACACAAATAAATTGTGCCCTGGACCAATTGCTGTGGAAGTGTTAAATGGGACAATTAAAATAGTGAATATCTAGCTTGGTGGAATCTGGTGGAAATCTTACAACCAACCAACCAACAACAAATCCAATACAAAACACAACCCACCCTCCCACCCCCAAAACCCCAAACCCCAACAACAACCCTACATTAAAAAAAAGTCTTATAAGTGTTTGTGTGTGTATGTGTAAAAGTATACTGAGGTATTTTTCCATTTCAAATTCCTGATGAGTTGTGTATTTTGCCAGTAGGAATGAACTGCACAGTGTACAGTATTCTGCTTCGTTTCTAGGGGATGTACTGAGGTGGCTAATGTCAGTCTGTTTCTTAGATCTTCACAGTCAGTGGCCTTTTTTTCATCCAGACTTCTATATTGCTGCATATTCAGAGCTCTTAAAATGTAAGGTTGTCTTTTGAAAGGAATTTTATGTATGTAAGTGTATATACGTTTAGTAAAAAGATAGTCAAAACATTATGTAAATCAGAGTATCTCAAGGGGAAGATGAAAGCACCTGGAGACTGCAACATGTCATTCCAGAGTAACTTTATGTTAGAAGAAATACTTATAATAGTTCAAAATTAATTCAGAAGTGAATATTACTTTGAAGAAAGGGTACATGGACTTCGAAACAATACAGTAGAGCAGCAAAACAGTTATGGTAATGGATTGTGATTATATGGACTTTGAGAGCTAGCTCCTGCTAATAAAGTATATCTTTCAAATACAGTGATAATGTCTGTTAACAATTATGGAATAGACTTCCTATAACTGAAAAGTAGTTCAAGAGAAACAAAATGAGACTTATTCCACCTCTTTGGTGATCAAAAGATTTAACATTCTGAAGAAGTCATTTCACCTTCTGAAAAAAGTGAGGAAAAACTCTGTAGAATGACTGAAATTAAATTTTAAGGCTATTAACAACTTTTAAAATGGAATCATGACATAAAACTAATTTCCTCTTGCTTCTTATTTTCAAATAAAGTAATTTCTGTTAAGGTAGGAGGGATTTTTTTGGAAATGGTTTGTATTGAGCAAAATACCATTTGGCTGGGAATCTAAATGAACACCACTTCCTCTATCCCTGTTCCTGCTGTTACCTTCTGATGCCACCCTAACTTCTCCAAATCAGAAGAAACTGGAAATACTCCACTGAGACATTTCTGGGTTGATTCCAATAGTACCTAGTAACCTTAGTCATGGATCAATGCGCTAAACAATGAGCGGTCAGGAACAAATGGATGGGCTGTGCCTAGGGGTTTTCAAATCCAAGTGCTTAAAATGCGTAACTTAGTTGGTGTTAAATGTGTCCTACAGAAAATAGTATGTGGCAAAGCTGGACAGATTAATGACAGACATTCCTGTTGCATCTTAGTAAATACACAGAAGCCACATTTTCTCCAGGAGTCTCATGAACCACACAAATTGTTGCAGGCTAGGAGAAAGTCTGGGGAAAACACCACATACACTTGCCCCCTTCTTACCCTCTTTTCAGAGGCTCCAGCCTAACTGGATCTTTCGTTTGACCCAATACAGTAGTTGTGTTCTTATGTTGCTCTCCAAAGATACTCTGTTATGAAGTCATTCACAAAAGCAAAGTTTTTTGATGTAGTGAATCAGAGAACTGCAGAAAAAAGCTAAATAATTCCTGTAAGTTCAAAAGAATATCTTCAGCTCCAGGTGCACTGAAGTCTTGCAGCCACTTCAGCTTTCATTAGTTTATTGATTGCTTCCAAGTGTTACAGAAACGGTTTTGTACTGCAGGCTCAGGTACTGTGAAAAGGTTGTTCGACTAATAACAATTCAGGAATTCTGGTGCCTAGCAAAATGAACAACCCTAACATTGAGACTTCTTGCTGTATTATGCAGGGAGGAAGGGGATCTCAGGTGAGTGTGCATGGATTTGGCCACAAACACATTTAGCAGGGAGCTGGTGTACCAAAACAAGTGTGACTCTGTTGTTACTAGAACCACTACCTGCTCTGATACGTAATTATTTAAAGTAAAGTAGAAAACTGGCACCAGGGGAGAACCTGACTCTCACATACTTCATTAAGACCTAGAATATTTTTATGGGTGGTTGCGAACCAAGTTACCCTGTGCAGAAGGTGGATGTACACTTGGATCTTCTGCAGCTAATAGTTTCGCATCTGTACCACTGCTTTTATTAAGCTTTATTAGCCTTCTTCAGTGAAGGGGTTAGGTATACCCCTCACTTACCAGCTGATTGAAGCCCATGAATGACAAGGCTGAGTACATGTAGTGTTGGAAGGTCCTAGTAGCTGTGCAATGCCAGAATTTAGCTTTTTATATTTTTGCCCAGAAATAAAAACATGTTACTGTTCACCAACAGAAGCTTAAAATTCGTTTCTGTGGCATGGTACACTGCTGTGTAGGTTCCCATGCTAGCTGTAAAGGAGCTGAGGCACCAGAGCCATTATATCTGCAGTAGTAAAGTGCTTTGCCCAAGCAAAAATGAGCAAGGAAAAGAACAAGCTTAGGTGTCTCTTCAAAGCAAGGCATTATACTGTGTCAACAAACTCTAGGGGACTTTATTACTGTCAGGATTAGAAAGGGGATTTGTAAATGATAGAGGGATATAAATGTTGAAGTTTGGAACTTAGGCACCCAAATCCTGTCTTCTCAGTCTGGTCTGTTACTGAGAATGTGAGCCTATCTGAGTAGCAGCTTCAGAACTACTGTTACAAACCTGTCATTAGTTTTCCTTCTCTTACAGCGCCTATGGACTTTCCCTGGACATGGACAGGTTTTCTCAGGTCACAGGCAGATATTAAAATTGCAAAAATGAAAAATATTTTTTATTTTTCTGTTGTTTGCTTGGTGTCCCCCCCCCCCCCCCCCCCCCCTTTTTTTTTTTCTATTTAAGGGTATTCTATGTGCTAAAATTTTGCTTAAAGGTGGTAAACTCTCCAACTTGCAAATGTCAGGCTAGTTACTAGTCTGCAGTAAACTCTTACAGCCCATATTACAAATAGATAAAGATACTGTCCAGCTTTGTGCCAGGATTTGCATTAGTTTGTGGTGAAATACCTGGAACAATAATTCTATTCTGATTTGGGAGGGTTTCTGTTACAATAAAAATATCAACTAATTAGGGTACTAGTTTCTGAAATTAGTAGGCTATAATCCATCGTATTTTCCTGCCCTGTCTTGTTGTAATTTACTTAGGTTTGTTGTGTTGTTCACTGATCTCTGCGAGTCCACATGCTTCCCTTTCCCTTATGCATATAAATACAGGAGCTCATATTGTAGTTAGGGATATTCCTTCTCATATCATGCAAGTGATGTGTAGTATCTTTGTGCCGGCCTGAGAATTACAGGCAGCCTTGTCATAAATACTTCAAACTTTGCTACACCAGTTAGGTGTTTCAGTGAGACTGAAGTGAGTTGCTAATGGCTGGTACAACCCTTATTATGTGATTCTGATATCTCCATAGAATATAAACATGTTTCATAATTAGGACTAAGACTGTGGATAGGCAGTTATCCTTCAGGTTTCCAAGAGTCTGTTCTGCTGGAGAATAATAAAGGGACACTGGAAAACAGGTATCAAGAGATGAATACAGAACAGTATATTAAATAGCTCACAGCAAAGTGATAAGTAAATATAAGCAAACAAATCCTCGCTTGTGTTGACAACTATGGTGTTTGGTCTTGATGGCAATGCACCAAGATAATTTTGGGAGCTGCTGGCCTGGCAAACGGTGGAGGGACCAAGCTTGAGTCAGCCTGCCATAGCATTCTTGTGGGCTGATGCTGTGATCCCAGGCAAATCCTTGCTGATCCTCCTTATTTGGGTTGCAAGTTCTTGAAGGTGAGGGTTGTCTCCCAGGATGTACTTAAGTATTTAAAAAGCTTAGTCCCTGCTGGATAAATCCTGTCTGCAACGTGTGTGGTTATTTAATGGTGGTCTTGGCTACATGTGACCTCTGGCCTAGAGAAACAAATTGCTCATCGTACTACCAGGACAGAATTAACATACACTTATGCCTTATAATGTGTTTTTGTTTCAAGTCCATATGCTGTTTACATAGCAGAGGTGTGTTCTTGCTAGAGCAGACCATTGTGCTATTACTCGTGTGTGGGAGTGTCCTTGTTTGTTGTTCTCAGTTGAGATGGAGGATGAGTCCTTCAGAACAGCAATCTTTGCACCAGGCTGGGGCTCTTCATTTAGTGTGATGCATCAGAGGAGTCTGGAAGACCTGAAGAAACATGTTCTGACAGTATCAGTATGTGAAGTGTGAAGCTGTACCTATGTTTTTCTTCTTAGGTTTCTAAATATTTAAATATTGGGTGAAAAAATAACAAAAATCAAGCAAATGTCATTTAACTCATTACAAGTTGCTTCTTTCTCTGTCTGGATATAAAGAAATAGTAGAAAGATACTAGGTATCTCAGTTTATTTAGTGCAAACTCATCTGATCTTTATTTGTGCTTCTGAAAACTTTTTGAAGACTATCCATCACTGCTTCACATGTACAGAGACAGATCTTCTTTGGCAGCCTCAGTCTTGGCACAGAGTTTATAAACCTGCCTGAGGACTGGGAGGCTTCAATCTCCAGCATGCTGCACTAATGTTGCTGTTTACTGTAATACACCGGGAGCCAAAAGACTCCTGTCTCATAATAGTACTGTCTCTGTAACACAGAGTATTGATACAAAATACATAATAAATACCTTCATCCTCTCCCCTCATTATTGAAGGAAGTGTCTGGCAAAGAGCAAGGTGAGGGTTTTTTTTCCTGTCTTGTTTTGGAATCACATCATCAATGCCAATATCTTTCTGCAGTACCAGAGACTCCTTTGTGTTTACGGGGGATGGAATAAGTACAGATATTCAGAGGACTTCACACTCATGTTTCATCACTGAAGCACTTGCACCTCTTGGGTCTTTTAATAGAATTTGGCCCCCTTACTGGCAACAAAAATCTTGATAAAAGCTATGAAAAGATTAAAAGAATTTCTTTATTTTAGCCATCTTCATTATTTCTTTTAGCAGAACTATGTTTTTATAAGGGACTATTCCACTTGAAAATCTTTCAGAAGCTGTAACTATTCTCTTGGATGAAACAGAAGAATAACAGTGTTGAGATTTTAGCATATAAATTTGATGCTGCCTAATTAAAGGCAAATCAAGAAAAACAAAGATAAATTATTCAGGCAAAAGCTACCCTATCTGTCTCTGGCATTAGTGGAAAAACACAGGCTGAGCTCATACTTTGAGACCAGACAAACTTGTAGTCGTTGTTGTTAATATTGGTGGCACTTTGTTAGTCCCTGGTCTGCAGTAAAAATGAAGCAAGATTACATCTAAGCTGGCATTACTAAGTGGAAAGGAAACCAAGCTAGAGTGGAGAAAGAAGAAGGAATTAAGGAAAAGGACATAAAGGAGAGGCTGACATGAGTTAATATCTCACTTTTCAAATTTGAGGCATAACCAAATCTGGCAACATTGGGTGAGTCCAAAATATATTGAGGATTGGAAACAAGACTGCAGTGTCAGGACTTCATGCTACAGTGCTTGCTTGCCAAAGTTAACTTCTTACATTTCTTTCTGTTGTATATTGTGTTTTTTCAGATGAATGATGTTTCCTAAAAGCTGGAGATTTTTCCTCAGCTGGCCAATCAGAATTTATTTTGGTTCTTTTATTATGAGCCTCTGTCCCAATTTAGAAAATCTTTCAGCCCCTTTGCTTTGCAGCCGCTGATTTTACGAAGTGTCTTTCATTTATCCTAATTCTCCAAACATGCAACTGAATTTGGCTCAGTCTGAATGCATTTAATTTGTGTTAACTCTCAACAATTTGTGTGTTAGTGCAAATTAGGTAATAGGACTAATTTGAAGTGTTGGCATCTACTCAACAGCTTTGAATGCTGATCTGCATCCTACCCACCTGAGTTCAGTGAGATTGTGTATAACTTATGGTCCTTCCTAGCAGTTTCTGAAACAGAGAGCATGGTACAACTTGGAGGTACCAATCTAAGCAGGATACTTCCCTGAATAGAGAGGTATTGACAGTACAGAGAATAGTAATAGACCTGAAATCCCTAGTGAAGTTACTGAGATGAAACTGTTCATGAACTTTGTAGAAGTTTTGATTAGTTTGGTCCGAGGCTTATTTGCAAAGTGAAATCTTGAATGCCTGTGCAACTTCATCACAACTTGGTAAGCAGTGGATTACTGTGTGTGGCAAGCAGCTTCCTAATAAAAAAAAAATAATAATGGTTTCTTTAACTTCTTTTACATGGGAATGATGTAAATTCTCAAATGATTTCTCTTTCTTCCAAGAAATTTCTAATAAAAGGTTAAATTCTGAGCTGATGTTACAAGAGGAAATGAGAAATTTGGAGGGAGGTTGGCTTCATAATGCATGAATTCAAAATGCAGTGTTTTAATTTTGCTTAGATTCCTTCACCAGTGTAAGAAGTAGACATAAAATATTTTTCCCCCAACTGCAAGCAGAAATCTAGCTTATATGATGGTACTTTATTTACTGACAACCTTTACAGGTATGTGAATGAAAAGCCACGGTCTCTTTTCTTCCAGGGGAGAAATTTCAGTGCCATCTTATCCCCTAATTGAAGTGAATTTTGCTGGTCTCAGCTTACTTCCTAGTAACTCTGCTTCATCTTAGATATTACTATAAAAAAAATAGTAAAAGGGACAAATTGATAGCATCTGATAGTGAGAGTCCTTGGAAATGAATTAACTCTTTGGTCAAGATTGGGGTCGTTGCTGGGACAATGTAGCAAAATCATTTTATTCAATGGCTTTTCACAGTAGCTGTATCTGAAAGCCAAAAAGTCTCTGTGCTTCTTAGTCAGCGATGTCAGAGAATGTCAGAGCAGAGATGCACAATAAATCGGAGTGAAGAAAGTTATCTGTAATGAGTATTAACTATACTAAGGTTTGTTTTCAGAATGGTAGAGGTTTGACCTAATCCAGAGGAATATGCTTTTTGTGTTTTGCAATTTTGTAATTGGAAATGAGACATAGATGGCATGAAAATTCTTCTGATTTATTCTTCACTCACATAAGTTATGCTGGGTCTTTAGTTCTGTCACTCTGCCTTCTGTTTTCCATTAGTTTTACAATCAGAATGAAAGAAGATGATACTCTTAGGGTAATGTGCCTTACAACACAAGGTAGATACCTTCTCTGCTTTAAAAAATTAGAAGTCTGAAATGAGCAAGCATGCTTAAATATGTTAACCAGCCAGCTTGGTTTCTCATGGAAGGTTCACATTCAACTTTCATCTCTGGAGGTTCTTTGTTGTCTTTATTTTGGGCTTTAAAACTTGTCACATTTGTTAACAAAGGAATAGGCTATTATTTTGTACAAGGCTTCACAGGTTGCTTTACCTAAATAGCTCCCAGTGATTTGTAGGTGAAGAGGATGTTTTTATCTTTCAGCAGTCTTGATTTGAGCCTTCTTGCCCTCATTTACTTATCCATTGTCCAAAGAATATGATTCAGGATTTTAAAATGCTAGTTGTTATATTTCTTGTTATTTTTCCTCCTCCTTGATTTAACTCACAAAACAAAAAACAAGCAAAAAAAATAATCCTGCAAACCTGCAAATACTGGACTAACATACTGTGCCTAGGTATTGTAGATAACATTATATACAGTTATTGAACTATTCTTTCCCTAGCCAATAATTTACCACTCATATGTATAACTACTTTATCATCTATTTGATCTGCTTGGAATAAATTTTTTTGTAATATTATCAATATGGCAGAAATACTGACATATTTTTGAGTACTATCTAATAGTGAAGCAGTGCCAGTTAAAAATGTATCAAAGAACAAAATAGGCAAGTAACCCATTGCAATTTTAAAATTGAGTTTTTCTTTGAGCCTGATAAAACCCAGACAATTACCAGTGTAAAGTTTGTAACATAAAATTGAATGTTTTTCTGATCTGTGGCATGCTGTCAAAATGAAAGTGTCAGAATGAGATCTTGTGAAGTATTTGCCTTGCAAAGAAAATACTCTTCTGGGAGATTCTTAATTTAGAAAAATTGTACTGGTGGTGAAATATAAACCAGGCAATACTGTTCTAGCATTTCCGTCACTGGGATGCTATAGTGAAACTGCTCTTGTGTAGTTACCTGCTTAGTTATTTCAGACAAGCACTTTTGATACAAACCTAAAAATTCTTATTGCTCTCAAAACATGCAAAATCCCAGTCTTCACTGAAACTTGAATTCTGTTCTGTCCATTTATACATTATATCAAGGCTATAATGCAGCCTTGGATTTAATTCCAAACCTTGTTCTTTTAATCTTCTTTCTAAGTGTATTGAGAAAAAAGCAATAGCCAGTGTTTAATTATCTTCTGCACCAGTAGTTCTGCCCTTGGTGAGTAGAGGATTATTTGCCTCATGTCAGCAATCCAGTGGCTTCTCTGTGTGCTTTCTGACCCACTTGCTGAGAATCTGCAATGGCAATACAATCAGAGGACCAGGAAGGTACTCTGCAAAAGAAAGGTGACCGCATCGTCAGCACTAGCATGAAAAGAGGGTGTGCTACTTTCTCACTTTTTTTATTTTTTTGTTTGTTGTGCTTTGGAGGCCTGCACAATTACAAGAACTAGGGGAGAAGTATCATATCATCCACTCAGTTTAACTGAAACCCTCTGACCTGGGTGGTTTTTCTGCTGTGTCCGACCTTTGTTAAACTGGTTTCATCTAATCTCTTTGGGATATTGTCAAGCAAAATCTTAATGGTGTACTTGTATTTTTAATATTTAAAAGTAAGTACTTTTGCACTAGGAAACACTAGTCCCCTGGCTGTTACTGCGCTATAGTAATGATACTAATTTAGTTCAAGACAAAATGTGTGCTGTTAATTTGTTCAGTTAGCCTTCTTTCGGTTTAGTTATTGGTGGAAGTTGGCTTTCTCTCAAGTCATGTATGTTATAAAAAGGCAAAAGAAAGCTAGCTATTTGTGGGAGTGGGAAAAATTCTGGATAATTTAAATCATCTTAATAAAAAGGAAAGGGAGCTTAGATTCTCATTGAAAATTAAAGCTATAAGGCAGAGGTTGAAGTGCTAAGAACAAGTTTCAGGTGAGAAGAATAGTTATGAACTTGATGAATTAATTAGAATAAAAAATTAAAATGTGACTGTGATGCTGTACCTCTGAGTCACTTGAATATACTTGGAATGACAGTGAATAAAAATGCTTAGGCTTACCCAAGCTAAAAATGCCATAATTTTTGGATGACATGGGGAATATAGCTTAAAATGTGTATGTCATTTAAATGCCAGAAATGTCTGATAACTCACAGGAAAATTAAGGCACTTAAAATGACAGAGCTGTTTTATCATGATGAGAATTGAACCCAAGCCCAGGCATCAAAGCAATTGAGCAGGCTTACAGCTTCATTTGTATTTGTTGTTCCAGTTTTCTTAATCATAGTCACCTGGGGACTCTGGTGTGGGACACATCATTGTCGCTTTTACAGTAAATCCAGACATTCTTTAGCAGCTTCTCTGTAGGTAAGAGTTGCACTGTGTTGTTTTGCTTTTTTTCCTCCCTTGTCAGATACATGTGACAGGTTAGCACAGATTTTTTGACTACATGCTCCATTTTCACTGCATGCTGAGGCAATTTGCTATCAGTGCACTTTGTTATTTCCTCTGCTTTGTCTTTCTGACCTGCAAGGTGCTTCTTGGCAGTAACTGTTCTTTGAATACAAACATTCTCAAAGCTCTCCAGGCTGTGTGCTGTCGGTGTGAGTTTGTAGAAGTTTTAATCTGTAAGAACTAGATTTCTGTTTTAAGTACCCATTTTTGACTGCAGGCCAAGTTATTGTTTAACAGTCAAGTTCCACTGGTAGGTAATATCACTGTTCAGCCTCCAAACAATTAAGGCTGGATGAGTTCAAGAGATGCTGGGTGTTTCTGTGCCTGATTGTTCCTCCTGCAGCCTTACAGGCTCTGAAATGTATGCACACCTAGAGAACACTGCAGTGTTTACCTCATCTGTTGGCCTCCCAACCTTTAGAAATGGACAGGAGAGCCTCGCTTGAAAACACATGGTATTTTCAGTTGCTAAAGGTTTTTTGTTGCATTTTGACTTTTACAGAAGTCACTTACTTAGGAGCATTAATGTACTGTTAAGGTAACAGGAGAGAAAACAACTATAATGATTATTCAGTTTCCTACAGGAACCTGGGGAAAACAACCAAAATTAAGATAAAGCTCTGCTAACGTTACTAATAATACATTTGAAAACGTTTTTCTTCAGTCTTCTATTGACTTAAAGGCTGAGTTAGTAAGTTTGTTCACTTAAGACATATATATGGGCTTTTTACGCATTCTGGTTGTTTCTTCCATCATTTTGTTCATGATGTACCACAGTGTATTTTCAGGGCTGTGCTTGTATGTTTTTCCTTGGGGAAGGTCTCTGTTTTTTCAAGCTGCTCCTTCAGAATATTCAAGTGGTCAGAATTGGCTCCTGATGGACTCTCTAGAGGACTCAGCTGTGTGGTGGGGATAGATTTATGTAGGGAGATTCTAAGCAGCCTGTTGGCTTTGTATGTGGAGACTCATATGAAAATGAAAATTAGCTAACCAAGATTCTGTATATCTAGAAATTGAAGTCAGCTGTTTTTAATCCCCTATGTAATACATACACACTTATATCCGATTTAAGTGGCATGTGGTGTATTTAAGTAAATCAATAAGTAGGTAGTAACTTAGAATAGTGGTATTCCTAATAAGATCTGGCTTATCTGTGGAACTTCAGAGCCTTTGCACTGTAGTTCTGTATTAAGTTGTCATTTATTGGATATTAAGTAGCAAAGTTCTTATACTCACTCAGTAGGAGAGCTGGAATCTAAACCTATACATTCTGATTTATTAACTCCTCTTCTAGACAGTAGATCTCATTGCTTTCTTCTGGTTTTAGTAGTCAGTAATTTTTTGCTCTAAAATATGTATTTCAGTAAATGCATTTATATTACAAAAGGAATGTATAGGCATCTACAAACACACACAGTGAAATACAGACTAAGCAATGCAAATCTGCAGTCTAATAAAGTAAAGCCATTTAACACTATTCTGATTTGCTAAGCAATGCCTAAGCTGAACAATATTATCAGATTCAGCAGCTGCTCTTTTGTTCAGCCACAGGCTGAAATATCAGGAGGTGAACAAAAATGGAGCTAAAAACCCACAGCAACAAAGGCTTGAAAAGCTTGATAAAGGCTTTATTTTGTATCTAAACCTACATCTACTCCACCCTTCAAGCCTTTATTGCTTCAGTGTCCATTAAGGCAATAACCACATGTTTTTGTTGGGAAGTCAGGATGTATCTACTTTTTAACCAGAGGATGAGTCATTTGCTCAGTAAATATTTTCAGAAGCTTTTGCTTGCTGTATTTCTGTTCATCACACACATGTTAAGGGGGGGGAAAGGATCAAGCCAATTGCATAGTCCTGGACCACATTAGACCTGCTTCTTTGACTTTTCCATGTGGCACGATTCAGTGTACAGTAACGAAAAGCCAAGTTAGCTCAGAGCAAATTAGCTTCCAGGACCTGGGCTATGTAGCTGTGCAAGTGCCCAGAGATCGTTCTGCCTGTCCAGCACAGGGAGAAAGGTGTAGAGCAAATCCATCAGTACTGCTTGTTACACTCAAGCCTTGAGCAGGGTGTTGCATTGCATTGCACCATGCTCTGTAGAACAGGTATAGCCTTACTTCTTTCAGTATATTTATTCAACTGTTTCTGTCTTGATTTTAGCTTTTGTTGTGCAGTAATGGTGATTAGCAATATTATTTGTACGTTGTGGTTGCTGGCGGTTACCTGTGCTGTGGAAAGGCAAGACATAGCATTTTCAGCTTTATTTGGAATAAAAGATAATGTTAACCCAGTACTAAATGGAGAAAGCTCTGTTCCAAGAAAAAAGGGGATGGGAGTGAGATTGTGTGTATTTTAAATCATATCCATAACATAAATGTCAAACTTCTTTGTGTATAAAAATCATATTCTGTCCAGGACTTAAATATTATGTAATGCCTGTACATTCAGGACTAAACAAGCTGTGGTTTGGTTTGTTTTTTTTTTTTTTCTCAGTAAAGAATGTTATTTAAATAAAATTTCAGTAATAACAAAGGAGTTTCCTAGCTAAAACATTTTTTTGGATCCATTAACTGAACCAATTAAATTATTTGCTGGAGGGCTCATGTTTGTAATGTAATGTTTATGGCCAGATAGATTTGTTATTGACTGACTTTTTATTAAAAACAACCGAGAAGGTATCAGTAGCTTGCTTGCTGTTACCCAGTTACCTGGGGAAGGCATGCAACTCATATCAAGAATGGCATGAATTCTGAACATGAAAATTGATTGATTCTCAAATGAAATATGATTAGTATTTCATGGGAAGGATTCTTTTGTGGCAAAGTATTGCATACCACAATAATCATCTCCTCGGCAGAGAGCAAACTTGTTTGCTGAAACTTGTGGGTTTTGTTTTTTTTTTTTTTTTCTTGAATTTGGGCTTTTTCTACTATGGCTCTGATTTGTAGCAAACATTTATTTCATCTGCAGACAACATCCCTTAGCAGAAAGTGGTACAGCTCTAGAGAAACATTGTTCACAGCTGGTTTTGCTGCTGTTTTCCAAGATTTAGCTACCTATGCAGATGTTGAAGGTCCCCTGTAAAGGTCTGAAAGCAACCTGTCTGCTAATTTAGAATAATAAAACTGAAAATTTGAAAAAGCAACAACCAAGCGATCTCATTACAACAACCTGAAAGCTAGGTAGGAAATGCTAAATTGGACAGTGTGTATTAAATTTGTTGTTGCAACTGAAATTCTTTTAGTTCACATTAGCTTCTAGCTCATTTTTTAACTTTGGACTTGTTTCCAGTATTGACTGTAAACTTTTATTACAAGTATATATTGTCAGTCTTCCTCACACTTCTGTAGTTTCAGTGATGAGAAGAGGGATGAGTAGAAATTTCATAGGCTCAACAGGAACATAATCATATAAAAAAAGACCTTGAATAGGTTGGTTTTTTTTTTTTCCACAGAGTAGATAGTACAGCGACAGCAAATATGATTGCAGTAGATTTTTTTTACAGTCAGTTACAGATCCATGAGAGTCTCTTGACTGTTTTCATTTTGATTTAAGAAGCTAAAATTTCCTAAAACACCCCTCCTCCACCCCAATTTATAAAACTTCTCCAGAGAGTGGGAGTATATCCTGATAGAAACTAATTGCTATGGATTAAAGGAACAAGCTTGTAGCATCCACATATTATATCAGCACTCAGAACAGACACCAAAGTTTTTATGGGAAGAAAATTACATTTGAAGTACTCTCAATATTCATAATCTCTTAGGCTCTCTGAAAACCTGGGTGCAGAGTTATTGTAATGGTGCACAGTGACTGGTTGTGTGGAGGAGGTAAAACTGGTTTGCTGCAGATCCAAAAGTGATAAAGCTGATTTTGAAATGGAGATTAAGACCTTGAGGGGGGATGGAAATTACAGTTTTCTCTAATAGAAGAAATATATAATACAGTAAAGCTAATTCATTGTCATTTTTATGTGCTTGTTCTGTTCCAGCCAGGTACATCAGAGGTCAAATGCTCTGAGACGGTATCTGAAGGATTTTTTTTTTTTTTATGCTTAAGTTGTAGTTGTCTCAGAACAGAAAGCCCCTCTGTAAGTATGAACGAAATTAATGGATTTCTACATCTTTGTAGTCAGCTTAAACCTCCAATAGCCTGTTATCTAGAACTGCTTGCAAAGTGTGAATGATGAGCCTCAAACCTAGGGAAGGAACAGTAACAGATGTGAACTTCACAAATGGTTTCTGTAAATAATGGCCTAAAGCACAGAGTGGACCTTTGCTCATAAATACATTATTCTTTTTTTGGATTGTTTTTGTCTTAATCCCAAAGAAAACATATCTGTGCAAAGGACATTTCTGAGCATTTACAATTTGTATGAAAATTGTAAATGCAGTTAAAAGAAAAGGTATGTTGGCTGTTGATTAAGAGAAATGCATTCACTAATTTCATACTATTTTCAATGTTAAATATAAAAGTTCACTAGTTTTTGGGAAAAATGTTTTTCCAGTGGAGTAAGACCACAAAAAAGTAATCTGATCAGTTAATAAAACTTTTTTGTTGTAATTTTTTTACCATTCCATCAGGCAAAATGATACAAAGCAATTAAAAGAAATCTAGAATAAACAAAAACAATTCCACAGTATGAAAAGGAAACTTCATCTAAAGTCATATATGAGCAAAGAAAGAGGAAAATGGAACTTCAGCTTTATCAGCCATACCAATATTTTACTGCAGTTACAAATTCACACAGATGCCAAGATATTTTATGTTGCCAAATGGTGCTTTTATTTTGCAGCACATGTTGTGCATTCTTTTTTAGAAGTGAACACATCTGCTGTGACTTCTTCCAAAATCCATTTTTCCTTCCCTGCAATTTGGGCTATGAAGATTACAAAGCTATAAATCAGAACCACAGCAAATGCAAGGGATCTGATTTACAAATGCAGTAGGTCTTTGCCTTTGCAAATGCTGCAAGCAGTACAAGGAAGCTAGGGAACCCTTGGCTTTGTAGAGTGGTTTTTCCTACTCTTTGCAGGAGGGATTTCTGTGGAGAGAAATGGGAAAAATCCAAGCCTATTTTCCAAAATGTTTTTGATGGTTAGATGAGGACGAAGTCTAAGAGTAGTGGCTGAACTCTAAATTCTGCTTATGAGAGAGATGAGCAGGTGATCTGATGCATGTGGTTTTTGTTGGTATCCAGCTTTTCTCCCATCTTTGTTTCTCATGGAGACTGATTCCTAACTTGTCACTGGTAGAATACAAACAAGATAACTATATAGTACTCGCTCTGTTGCAAAATATATATTGATTCAAAAGACCTTCTGTTATATCTTTCCTGTACCTTTAGCCAATGTTTATTTGATACTGTTGAATGTTTGCTGAAGTCACACTTTTGAGGGACATAGAAGATTGCTGCTGAAGGGGAGTGAGCATGCTGGTGAAAAGGTACCAGAAATAGGCTGTGGCTTTTAGGGTTTGCAGACAACTATTGGAAGAATTGACAACAATTATGTTTTCACTAAGTGAACGTGTAAGATGAATTTGGGTACTTGGTTACCTCAGAATGTTTTTGGAAATTCTAAATTTAGTTGTAAAACTAAATCATCTTTTTCATGTCATTGTAGCTTTTCATTCTGAATTAATTTGTTTAATATCATTTATATAATGCTATAGCCGTCTTAATAGTAGTTTTTTTTTAAACTTGCCATTGTCTGCCTCCCCCAATATTGGTAGTGTTACAAAAAATATTTTCTTCTCCTGTGGTGGAAAAAGCTATTCAAGCTGCATTGCTTCCTTCTGCTCTTCTCCTGTCTTGCAGAATTTCAAAGAGAGGGGCATGGTATTGGCATAGCTAATCCAAATGTGGAGGTAAAACAGCTAATAAAAGTAAAATATTAACATCAAGTCTTCACATTTTCAAAAAGAATAACATCTATATAAAGGGCTAGAACAGGTACTTACTGCTAAATACTAATGACCAGTAGCTACTGGCTATTTTTATTTTAGCTAGTTTTTAAAATTTGGATCTTTACTCATGAAATACATTAGGAACTGGAGTATTTTTCCACCTAATGTCTCAAGTTAGAACTAAAGTTGCAGCAATATGATCAGGAATTAATTCATTCTGCTATTAAGCCTTCAGTTACGCTGAGGCTTTATCATTCGCTGCTAATAAATAGTATTTATAGTTGGCATATACCTCCTGTAGCAACAATAACAAATGTGTTGCCCGAGATAACCTACTTTATGTAGCTGTTAAAAGGCACTTTTCATTCAAGTTTCACAATTTAAAAAATTCATTATAAACCTCTTGAATCCTTCGGGGACTGAAACAATGCATGAAGCTGGATGTTTAAAGTGCAGACCAGATTTTGAAAAGGGCTCAGAAGAGCCTGTAATACAGATCTGACACTTAAGTATGCTGAGCACACAGCAGCTCCTAATGCGATACTTAGATCTAGAGTCTCAAAAGAGTTCAGAAGAACCTCGTGTGCTGAGAGCTTTTGAAACACTGGCCATGTCACAACAAACGCTGCTGGGGACTTTACACTCCTCAAAATCTGCTAAGCCTGGCTTTGATTTCTCTGGGTCTTAAGCACTTTTGGATGTCTGGACCCAAACAAAGTTCTGTGTTTTATGTGGGATTATTTCCTTTTATCTAAGAATATCATTATTTCATCCTTTCTTAGAATTAAATAAAAAAATACATGGCATGATGTAAGATGTCTGTAAGCTTATGAGAACTGGGTGATATTCTTCTGACCGCTGTGTTTCCTCAGTTGTCTCGGGAGCGAGCCAGAACAGGGTTCTCCATTTTGCCATGTAAAAATCCTGTTTGAGCAAAATAAAATTTGGCAACTCCTGCTTGCCTTCTGAAAGTTTCAGTCTCTAGTTGTCAGTGCAGCAGAGGGTAAAAGTAAGTGTGGTGTGACTTGGCAACGAAGTGGGGGAAATTTCTGTTCCAAAGGTGTCTGACATACTTTTAAGTAGTTCTCACACCCTTCCATGTTGCCAGGTCTCAAGTTAGCTGTTTGCATAGGTGTTACCCAGCTGAGAAGACACAGACCTGTAGGGCCAATCAGAGAAGTGAGCAAATGGTATTGAAACTTTTGAAAACACACAAAAAGTGCAGAAAACCCACCAAAAAAAGTCCCTGACAATCCTCTGTGGAACTAAAACCTGATTAGTTAGCCACTGTTTTTACATCTCTAGGCCAGAAGAGCAGCAAGTGTAGGTAGCTGGGCCTTGCACTTTGTATGATGTTAAAATTGTATTTTATGTGTCAGATAAAAAGCAAAGGCAGAAGTGTGGTAAAGAGAAGGAGCTCAAGTCCTCGTCTTTGCTCTCCCTGATAGTGAGGATTTCGTTTGGATGATTCAGCTCACCACTTCCTACATTTGCTGTGAATCAGTATTGAAGTGGCATGTTGTAGGAACTGCCTATTGATGGAAACTTAAATTAGCATTAAGGAGCAGGCACAGACTTTGCAAGATAATCTGGCTTTATTTGTTCCTTCCCTTTCTGGCTTCTGTGTGTATATATCTTATTACTAGGGAAAATTACTTTTCTTTGTGCTGCCCTTTAGAATTGTGAACAAATTACACGAGTCCATTGAATGAACAGTAGCATGGAGATTAAACATGGGGGGTGTCCAACTGCTAAAAGTTAGTGTGCTAAACAATGAGAGAAAGCTTTGACAGGGATGGTGGGAAGAAGGTACTGAATTAGTCTTAGTATTGCATGTGACTGTGCAAGGACTTTAATTTGGGGGATGTGTGTTCTGTTAGACCAGGGAAAGGAAAGTTTTGTACCCTTTGGAAGTGGTGCTGAAGAGTCACTTACTGGTGTGCAGGAGACACCTCTTGATGGTGGTGCCGATTCCAAATTCAAAGAAGCAGGTGCCTTGGAAGGAGTGATGAAATGTGTATGTGGGAGTACGGATAACTAAGCTCTAAAAATTCCTGTTTGCTGAGGTTTTAGCCCATGTATCCCACTGCAGGACTGTGGTTTGCTTGTTATCTTTTTGTTTTTCAAACCCCTTAAATATCTAGGACCAGATTATCCTGTGGTGTGAACTTGGAAATTTCATTTAAGTTGAGAGGTCCTTGAGGTAGGGTGTGGTAAGGGTCTGATCTCAGAGTCATTGTCAGCTGGAACAGTAAGAAGGCTAACATTTTTTTTTATTATTTTTGCCGTGGCATCCACTGGCACTTTTGGAAAATGAAATGTATTGTTCCTACATGTTTCTGGACCCATAGCGGTTTGGGAGTGAAGTGCTAATAGTATATTGTTCTCTTTAAACAACAGTCCTTTTTTTACAGGGGCTAAGGATGATGCTTTATGACTGCTGTGCTTGTAATTAGCAAAGCGCCACAGACGTTTTATACCAGTGTACTAAAAACAGATGCATTGTCATAAGTGGTATGCATTTGCAGCTGCCTCAGCACAGTGACCGGTATTTGGCTTCAAACTCCAGATTTCAAGCCTTGATGTATGAGACAAAGCATTATGGAATTTTGATTGACTTGCTAGCCATTACTGAGATCAAAGGCTTGCTTGGTTTGTTTGTTTGGTGGTTTGATTTTTGCATCAGACTTCTTTATTCTGCCACCTGGGCTGGGTTATTTATTGAAAGAACTTCATGCAGAGATGTTAAATTCCAGGGAAAACTCAGTGATCCAACATCATTCTCTATTAGGTAACAGTTGAATGCACTGCCATTATAGGAACTTAAGCACAAGTTTATCTATTTTTCCTGGGGAAAAGATTTAGCTTTCTGGGTCATCCTTGTATGCAGGCAAATTGTGTTTTTCTCCTTTTGCAGTGGAACACTAGAACTTTTTGAAGTGTGGGTGGGAAGTCCTACCAGTTTTAATAACATTGCTCTAATCCTGATTCACAGTGAGTAGGCAGTACCTTAATGCAAGAATAGTTGTCATTAGTTAGAATGCTGATGAGTCCTTTGGTGTCCTGATGAATAGGTATGTATTTTTAATGCACACACAAGTAAAAAACCCCCTCATATTTTCAGAGGCTTCCATCTCAGCCATTCCTTTGCGATGGAATAGATTTTTTTGTTTCCAAAAATATTTTAAATTTATAAAGCAAATGGCAATCTGTTAATTTATATTTTCTGAATATATTCTGTGTATGCAGTCGGTGCCTCTCCAAAATACATGACTTCTTATGGAGCTTCTAATAATATGTTGTGGTAATGGTAATAATAACTCATATTTAACTAGGCAGTGTCTGTCAGATGGCTTCTTTTCTGAAACTGTGAGGACACTTGAGCTTTGCAGCATACTGCCAAAAGACCTCAGATCCAGTGTGATCAGCATATCTCAGTCTTGAGAACTCCAAGACTTGCATTTAGCTAGGCAAATTAGGCAAATAGTAATTGTTACCTAGTATTATGTTTCCATATCATAAACCCCCAGTAATTCTTACTGTACGTAATAGATATTTCCAACATTACCTGAAATAAATAATAGGTTAGTAGTGTGGAGTTTTTGTTAGTATTAGAGCTGGGAAAACATTTACAATTTTTTAAAAGAAACATGGTCTTTTGAAAAAGCAAAAACCCTGTTTACTGTTTTCTCAGCTGAAACAAACTATAATGAGGTAAGTGAGAAATTATCTCAGTGTATCACTGTATCTTCAAATAGATACTAATTGAAGATGCCCATTCCGAACATTTGCATGGATTTGGGAACCTTCAGATGAGGTTTCAATAGAGTTTGTTAGATATCCTGGCTTTTAGCTGTTGTTAACTGACTTTCAAACAACAGTTTGAAAAGTAAGGCTGTCACAGTAAAATGTCCCAAATATCTTAGCTGATGAATAAGCAATATTTAAATCAAGTATTTGTTTTCTCTGTGCTTTTGCTGCACTGTGTACCAGTAATGCACCTTTTTTTTTTTTTTTGCTGAAAGATTGCATATTTGTTCTGGAAGAGGTAGAAGGCAACTCAGACTACAGTTCTGGGTTTCTAAATTGCTTAGATTGAAGGGGCCTTTTGAAGCAGGATATATCAGAATGCTTAGAAACTGTATTTAATCTACCTTTGTATTGTATGCTTACATCTTTGCCTGTTTTGTTTATGCTTTGTGTCCTTACTACATGGAGTTTAAGTCCTTATTTACTTTGGGCACATGCATATGTTTTTCAGATAATCATTTGGTTGAAAAACATGAACCTGTGCCATTATAAGAGGATAAAAAGAATAAATTCTATGTCAATTTGTTAGCATGGTAATCCCACTATGGGTTTCTTTCCTTCAAAATATTACCTTTTCCTTTCCCCTGATTTTATGGTGTGTTCCCAAGACCTTTAGTATCACAATTATTAATTCCTGTCACACAGTTGAAGAAGGACCCAGAAGCAAAACCGAACAAATTTTTATCCAGAATCCATACCTATTACTTTTGCAATTATAAGGATTTGTGTATCTTAATTAGAACAAAAATAAAACAGTTTTATTCTTCAGATCACAAAATATAGGCTGTCAGAGGTAAAGAGGCAGAACCTGAGGAAAGCTATTAAGGACAAAATTATGCCCAACGCTACGTGATCATAGGTAGACAGATGTTAGCAGCAAGGTAGCAGATGTCCTACTAGACAGCAATAAACACACTGGAGGCAAGTACATGTTTCATAACATGAGATTAAAAAATAAATTGAAATTACAAAAGATATTCCTTCTCTTCAGTTTAGCAAAAAAAAAATGACCTTTATCCCTTGTGTGCGGATCATGTATGGTGCGGATTTTCTAATGCTGTTCAGAAAATTAATGAGATTGAAGCATTTTCTTCAGATGTGAATTTTGTTTCAATTAAATTTTAACGGTGCCCCCATTGCAGATTAAATTTTACCTTGCTATAGGGCTGACAAACAAATAGAATGAACAGGGCTAGGAGACCAACAATGCCAATGAAGTTTTCATAGTAGATGATCATTATACTAAGCCACCTTTCATTCTGCTGGAGATATTTCACCTTAATGGATGCTGTTCCTTCCCCTGGGAGAAGGAAGTGAGGAGAGTTACTAATTTCAGAAGATTTGGCCTGATGAAATTAAGAAAACCGAAATACTAGTCAGAGGGAAAACCAGGAGAAATATTTTTAAAGAATGTGAAGTGATCATGTGGTATCTACAATATAATCAGTATTCAAGAAAAGGAAACCTTATTTGGTAACATACTGTAAACTTAAACATTCTGAACAAAGAAGTAAAAAGATTCTTACAGTTTCAAATGATTAATTACTGGGGGTTTTTTAGGCCTACATAGTAGATATAGATAAAAACCCAATCAGCTTGCTTTCTGAGCAAAATTATGACAAAGTTCTGGTACTGCAGGTCAGCACAGCTGAAATCCAGTTCTGTTACAGCCCAGAGTAGGCAAACAGGCTGCCCAAAATCTGCCTGAGTAATGTGTATGTCTCGCAGGCACTGTTACATCAAACAAACATCAGTTGTCACTTGTTAGGACCATTAACTAGACAAGTCCAAAATAAAACATAGACCAGAAAAGATACGTCTTACATTCTATAAATTGTGTGGTCTGAGAATCTATTAAAGCTGACAGAGAAGAGGGCTCCGAATTGGTGAGCAGGCTGATTACACCTTGTTCTTTATTCCCTATTGACTTTGGGTATGCCATACCTTTCCATTTCCTAGAGAAATAAATTAAAAGTCAGAAGTAATTTACCTGATGGAGGGTGCAGGTGGATTTTGTTCAGATGAGCATTTGCACATCGTGAAATCCAATTTAACCCCTTGATGGGGTATAGTTTATTTTCTTTTGTTGACAGCTTTGTGGCAGCTAAAATAGGAACCTGATTAAATAGAGACAGTGAGAGATTGAGGTCTTGTTCTAACAGCAGGAGGATCAAGGCCTCTAATCTTATCTCCCCGAACACTGAGATGAGCTGAGGATGCTGGCAGCGAGATAAGCTTGGCTATTTTGAGCTATAAAAAGACCCTGAGAAAAGAGGTGTAAGGTGGGGGGGGAGAGATTTTTCGCATACAGAAATAATACTGTGTTGTTTAAATACATTTGGGTCAAGTGCTTGGACTGTATAGGGTGTTATAAAAGCCGTGATTTCATTTTACTGTATGGGCATATATCAAAGTACAAATAATAAAAGCTTGCTCCCTCTGCAAAGAAAATACATGTCTGCAAATTTTTAAATATAATTCATAATTTATAATCTACCAGGAGCACAGTAATAACAGTAGAGGCCAAGTGGGAGGAGACCACTTCTGGCACAAGTGGAATTGCTTCTTCATGCAGTCAAGCTTTAAAAATATTTTGAATGGAGCAATAACATCAAATCACTGAGGAAAGCGTTTTGTCACTTTTCATGTAGAGCTGTCTGTACAGGACTCTTTTGTTTATTTTTTGTGTATTTGTTTGGAAGTAACCAAAGAAATGATAGAATCTCTGTTCCCCTTCTTGCTCTACATATGGTGTGGGGGTTTTACATTTTCTTGTAATACAGTGTTCCATGTCAAATTTTGGGACGTTAGATGAAAATGGGGAAGAATGAAGAAAGGAAAGGAATGAGACAGCACTAAGTTTATAATTGGTTCTCCTTGGTTTACAGGAAGAATAAAATCGAAAGGAAAGGCTAGACACAAATGTACAAAATATGTAAGAAAGATACTACACCAGTTACTTTTCTTAAAAGTCAAAAGCTGCCACTTCTGCAGTTGTCTTTAATTGGCAAAAGTCTAAAATGACAGTTAAGTCAATTTAATTCAACCATGGTCTTGTTTGTTCATTTGTGGATTATGCAGATTCATGCTAGCTGCAGATTTGCGGAGTACATAACATCTAGAGTTCGAGCGTATACTTTCCGGAGCACATTTTTGAAACTCCATTGCCCTGAGTGGTTAAGGGTTAGTCTCCAGTGTTAGCTGGCGAAATGGGCTCCTGTTGTCATGAAAAAAAGTACGGCCAACACATTATGATCTACCTGGTAGGACCGTGCTTCTCTGATCAAAATACCACTCATTCAGTTCCATTCTCAACCAGAATGAAATTTAAACTTCAGTTTTCCTCTCCTCTTCCCCTATCTCTCCTCTCCCCTTGCTCTGCTCTTCTCTGCGTAATGTACTTTTTAACCATAATACATAGCCAGAGCTCTCTGTCACAATATACATTTTTATTCCTAGCATGTAATGCATAGGAGCTTGCCATATTCAAAGAGACCTGTAATAAATACTTTTTAAAACTGTTTAAAACCTTGGTTATTGCCAAGCAGTGTTCTCATATCCTTGTGATGATTATTAGCGTTGATTTATGTTTTTCATATACCTTGATTCTGGTCATCCAAACTCAGATAGTCCCTCATTGCATAGTTAAGCTGGACCAGTTGCAATGGTGCACTGATATCCCAAACTTCTTATTTATTGTCTTATGGGTATTGTTGCAACAACAGAAGATCCTACACAAGAACCACTATGTGCATGTGGGGTTGGAATTTTTCCTGCATTCCTATTTCTCTTCTCAAGTGTCTTGAAAAGAACATGGTCAAAACCCACTTGCAAACTATCTGTTTTCCTACGAGGGTTTTGAAAAAAAAAGAAGAAAAATTGTTTAGCATTAACAACAGTGTCATATTTCACAAGAGATTTAAGCTTTTGTTTCTTCTCCTGATAGCTGTGGAGTAGTGCAGTAATAAATTGCTAGTAATGGCTTGACTGGATAGGTGCTAGTAGCTAAGTGCTTATCAGGTATTAAAATTCAGCTTGTCACTTAACTCTGTATTATTGCACTCATATTTGAAGTTTGATACTTAGATTACTTTTAATTGGGTAATATTGAGATTGAGAGACATCTACTGATTTGTGGTGTTTGTTTGTTGTTTTTTTTTTTTTAAGTAAAAACATTTTTCAGAAAAAGGGGAAGATTTGGAAGCAGAAATGGGTATCATTCCCAGAATGGCATACAGTAGAGAGGAGTTCATTTAAAAATGCTGTAAAGATCTATTAGTCACAGCAGAATAATTCTCTGGACATTGACATTTTCTCCATTCCACTCCAAAAGCCTCACTTCAGAAGAGTTTAAATCTAAAGAACAACATATTTCTAAATCTGAGGCAAACGTAATATAACTACATTGAAATGTGTATGCCGCACTTTGCTTATGGGTTATCGTGGGTGAATCAGCTCTGTTTATGCTACACGCTAGAACTCAGATCCAGTGTGTATGTTGAAGCCCAGGCTGAGCTGAAGGGTAGAATGTAAGGCAGGAGTGACTCGAGCTAGGCTGTGCTTTGCAGAGTTGATATATCAAGATAACACACTATAGAAGAGTTTGCACATGCCTACTGGTTAGCAATTTAGCTATAAGAGCAGATGCAGAAAAAGAAGAGTATCAGGATCTTCCATTTTCACTAAATCAATTTTCTTGAGGCTAGAGGTTATTCTAGTTCTCACCCTGATGATACATTGTGCTTAAGGGAATTGAAGGGTTTTGCTGACTTTTTATAGGGATAAATAGACAGAAAACACCTTTTCTCACCCTTTGAAATATTTTTCACATACACTGACATTAATTTGACCCTTAGTTTGAAAGGCCAGGCGTTGGAAAAGGTAGAAGGTAATACATGACTTGATAAGAGCCATTTAGTTTTAATTACTAATGGAATTGCTACGTAGTAATCATATGACAGTTAAATATTATTAAGTGTTCGATCATTATTATTGGAGTTTTGCCAGTCTTTAATGGAAAAAGGACTAAATGTATTATTTTCACAAGAAAATGCATGCATCAGGCCCTTGTTAATTCTGTGCTAGGTCTGAAAAGAGATTGCACCATTTGAGCGATAATTATGGTGTATGTGGATTAGTAAATCATCTTCAATGATTGAAGATGCAATGTTGTAGTATCTCTGAAAAAGAATCCATTTTAATATGTGACGAGAGTGTACTTGAAGCAAAGACTGGGCTTTATTTTATTTTATTTCTATTGAAACAAAAGTCAGAAGCAATTGATCATTTTTGTTCAGGTAGGTTTTAATGTACTCCTTTAAAGGATGTTGCTGGTAATTTGTTTTAAATTACAGACATGAATGTCATAATTCTTTTGGTTTTTTTTCTTTATTTTAGATTGTATAAATGACAGTCAACAGGCCTCAGATAGGATGCTCAAGTATCAAGCAAAGTAGCTAGATTGGCTATAATGCCCTGTGGACAATCATCCTTGTGTCTGAACTGCAGCAAGGAACTAGCATTTTCTTTACACAACCACCACTGACTTACAGTAAGGTTGTTTTTTGTTGTTAAATTGTCCTTGATATACAACCTGCTTTTTTGAAGAGCACAGGAGTTCCACTATTATCACAATCAGTAGTGTATTATTACCTAGGAGGGTCAACACTTTTCTGACACACTTTGTTCTTCATTCACATGGAAATGGCATTATGGAAATGGCAGCCGTAATCGAAGATGATAACATCTATGCAATACCCATTCAAATCATAATTACTTACACAATGCAAACCTGCTGACAGGTGCTGTGAGAAACTGTGCTGCTCTATTTCATACTTTATTCTGAATGGTCTGCCTTGCTCTGTGAAGTTAATAATTTCCCTTAAAAGGGAAAAGAGTGTTTAAAGCAGGTGTGATTATGCCAGCTGATTAGCATTCATTTCTCATTGTCACATTCTGAGAGAGGGGAATTTTTACACTTCCTTTTTCCCAAACTTTTGCTTGCTTCATGTGGCGACGCTAGCAACACCCTTTCAGCATCATCTCTCTTTCTGTCTCTTTTTTGAACGAATGTATGTCCATTATATCTACCTACGCGTATCATATCAGATATTTTGTTTTGTTTTGTTACATTTATATAGCATATAGTGTATATGCCTACAGCCAAATACTTGCATGCATGTATAAACACCTGGACAAGTAAGAAGTGTGAATGCCCTAAGAAGTATTGCAAGGAGACTCTGGAGTGGCACCTAACCCATTTGAAATACATGCAATGACTGTTGACAATTCTAGGGAAAGGCTGATGGGGAACATTCAAAGTTAATCAGAAGCAAAAGCAGAAACAAACTACTTAGAAGTGTGATCTTTGTGTGATAGATGCAGGAGATCTGAGGAAGAGGATCCTTACTGGCCGTACTGCATCTTAGTGCACTTTATATTGTCTTCTGTGACTATAAAAGACACACTGATGGTTACTAACATTTCTATATTCATTCACCAGTAAGTGTTTTAATAATTCTCCCCTAATTATGAAACTGCAGACCACTGTATTCCTAGTGATACTTTGCAAAGAGTGCCATTTTTATTCTGATTAAATTTTAATCTATGCAGTATGTACAGAAGGACCTTTTCCCCTTACAAGTAAACAAATATGTTATTTAGAGAGATCCTAAACCCTCAGTGCGTGAGTCAGATTTGGAAGCGGATTTATAGCATTATGATTGCCATTGTTTGTTTGCATTATAGCATCTTTTACCCATAGTGTCCTACAAAATAAAGTGTTCACTTGATAACAGTAAAACTTCTGACAAATTAATTGCTGGAATCCTTTGAAGGATAAAGAACATACAAATGATGGCAGATGACTCTTTATCCCTCTCTTTAATTTGTTTTGGGCATTGATTACAGTGTTTGTAATCAGTGGAAGCACTGTTGAGAGTTGAATGGGCTGTGGGCAGGCGCTGTGGAAGAGTGATTTAACTGAATTCTATTGTGCAGGAGCCCAAATAGCCTGGTGTGGAGATTTTATGAGAATAATTGAAAGCTTGCAACAGATGACTTCATAATGTGGTTTTGAAATTAATTCACCTCAGTATTGGGTTTACCCTGAGCCCCACTCCCTCTTTTCTGGATGTAGTTCATGCTACATTTAAACTTGGATCTCTCCAAGTGAAATTGCTGTGCTGCAGTAAATGCCACTATAAACTATACAATTTTCCATATTGAACCATTGGTGAAGTGTATATAATAGCTTGACAATTGAATAGGAATTCTGAAGTTTATGACTAGCTAACAAGATTGAAGAAAATGAACAGGGCTCTAGAGCTTGAATGTGTTTGCACGTCACAGATGTTTATTTTGAAATTGTTTTGATTTGCTCTGGGTGTTCATTGTTTATGAATGGAGGATGCCCTTTACATACTCCTCATCAAAATGATGAAACCACTGGAGTCAAGGATGACAAATGGAATTGGAGGTGTATGAGTGAAGCTTTACGAGTGTAATGATAAAGGCCAGGCTGTGTGTGATATGAACCTTTCTTTTGCATGATTCACAGCACCACTCAGCGCATGAGCTAGCCTGTTACTTCTCCTATTGACTTCATGATAGGGCATGACCTTATTCACGACCATAGCTTCCAAGCTTTCTATAACAAGTGAAGTTACAGGAAAAAAAAAATCTTAACAGCCTGGACCCTGTAGCTCTTTGTAAATGTGATAATTATGATCAGAAGGAGCACACTGAAATATTACACCTGTACTAGAATTTAATTACCTGGAGTTTCAAATCAAAGGACAGCTAAAAATATTCCATGTGTGTTTTAGCTATACAGGAAAAAATAATTCTAGGTTCACTCATTTAGTTTTAGTGATGGGGGTTAAAGCTGCAATGATACATACGAGACTTGAGTGTAGCTTGCTGTGTGCTACAGCACGCAAAGTGTAACCACTGGTGTAGCTTCAGGCAGTTCCCCGGGCCTTCTGACTGAGCCATTGCACCAGCTGGCTTACCTTTATATATATGCACCTGTGTTCTGCTCTGTCTCATTCCTGTCGTAAGTTCCTGAAATGCCTACCTCAACACACAGGCTCCCCAGGTAAAAAAACAGTCACAGACCTGATTTAAAATGTATGTGAACAGCTACAGTTCAAATGGGAGCTATTTCTGGAGGCAGGACTCTGTTGAGGCTACAGAGTTAACATGGAACTTTCCAAATGGATTTAAACTGTCTAGTAAGGCAGTTGCAACTGTGGAGTTGCTACTAATTCAAGTCTTCCTGGAGCCTTGAAAGTATAGATCCTGGCTTCTACTTTTGAAAATGCATAAAATTTGTAGTGAAAAAGTTTGGACATGTTGAAAAAGATGAGTGAATAAGATGGGCATATTTCCAAACAACCCAGGTCGCTTGGCAAAGTAGGTGAAAATGTTTTTCACTTCTGACCAGATGCATTTCAATATGCTTTCAGTATGAGAGACTTGCAGCTTAGAAAAAGTGGCTCTGAAAGTCTTGAAGATCAATGCTACAAAATCAGTGCAACACACGGGCATACAATGACCAGGGGATTCTTGATCAGGATAAATGATGCTGTAATGATGTTAGTTCTGTAAGACAGCACAGAAATACGAAACATAATGTAACTTAACTTCTTAGTGCCTCATTTTCTGGCAGAATCTTTTGTTCTAAGCTTGATACTTATTCCCCACAGTGTGCAGGTAGGTTGCTTTTCCAGAAAGAGATTCACTATTCAGACACTAAGTGGAGAGCTGTCTAATCTAGTCACTAGGAAATCATAAGGCTGAAGTAGGATTTATGTCTTTTTTTCCTTGCTGGTAAGATTTAAGTTTAATATTGGTGTATATATTTTGTAGAAGGTGGAAATGTGGTCTTGAAATCACTTAGGCTGACAAAGGGAACCTACATTTGCTGCTTCTCATGTATGTTCAGACAAATGAAGAGGGAACAGGAGCGTGTGTGCACACAGCCCCCACCCCCCACCCCAGTCTCTGCTCCACATGCTATTTTAAAAGAATGGCAGCTGTCACTGCTTTCTCTGTGGGATTTCTCTTGGTTTTTTGGTAAGGAATGATTTACAAACTTTTCCAGAGCAAGACCCACTGGCAATCTGGGTGGAGTGCCTCGTTTTTGTGTCCAGATGGGGCTAATGAGTTAGCTAGGAATCAAATTCTTTAATTCTAGAAATACAGAGGTACACTCTGGGCATCAGTGAAAAGTAAATAGTTAAGGTTTCTGCAGAGTAAGGGATTTCTGTATTACTAGTAAGGTGCTTCCAGTATTTAGATGCCTAAATTTTATTTCATTCTGACTTCAGCAACTAAATAATTTCACATTTTCGCTCTCTGTTACAATTTCTATCGTTGTACATTACTAGAATCCGTTGCTCTTCTCTGAGGTCTGAATTATTTTCATTTTAACTAAATCAAGATATTAAGGGGCTTGGTCATAGTCTATAAGTTAGCTAGAAAGGATAAGTTGGCTCCTTAGTCTAGGACACAAAAGGCGCTAGATACAATGGATGTATGTTGAAGCTCAGTAAGTTTAGTTGAAAAACCAGGTGATTTTTTTCTTTTTTTTTTTTTTTTTAATAAAGGTAACAAACGTTGGAGCAATTTGCCAATGGTTTATTTTACTGTCTTTTTTTTTTTTTTAATAGCTAAGATTGAGCTTTTTTAAGGATTTTGAAAATCCAAATTAAAACAGGGATTAATTGAAGGAATCCTATGGTCTGTCAATTGAATCTTACCACATCATGTCTGCGCTTTGTCATTCCTGAATTTATAAGTGCTGATCATTCTAATGGCTGAAGAACTGAGTTTTAAGGTCCCAGCCTTTGAAAGTATGTAGGTACATGGATTGAGAGGGACTTCGAAGCCTGGAATTAAGTTGTTTAGCTGTATGTATTTTTGTCAGTTAATAGTGTAGAGATGACAGTATTGATGAAGTATTGTTGTGTGTTGAGTGTGTCAGTATCAAGTTGGTGTAAATTAACTTGCAGTTGTTTATTAAAATGTTCTCCCTGAAGCATTATGTTGGTTGCTGTTGAGGGTGGAAGTCTGGACCAGATGGATTTTGGTTTGAGTATGATGGTACAGCATTCAGTTCAGCTTTGCAACATTCTGTCCGACACAACTGGCAGCGAACAGTGTCAAAGGAGGGCTTGCAGTATATGATTTATCTTTTGTTTTTCTGTCTATCCACTTTGCTTTGGTAGTAACCCTTTTCCTTGTTAGGAAAAAGATCTTGTGTAAGAAATTGTCAGGTTAAAACAATATTTGTAAACAGCAATGCAGTAGTCTTGTTGCACACTCTTGGGAATGACTGGAATAATCGAAATCTTAATTTTGATTTAGGGCATAACGGGGCAAATACTGTTCCTGTAAGTTGTCACAGGTGTACCTGAATAGATACTGGTGCATTCTGGAATGACCAGCCTCTCTTTCTGGAGAATGGCTGTTGAACATTCTGTACCAGTGCTGTCTTCTAATATGGAAACCTGTTTTTTTTCTTAATATCATTTCTTCTAACCCCATTTTATGATACTCAAAAATTTGCATTCAAATCAAACAATTTCCAGTGATGGCAGATCTCTTTTGTGTGTTATCTCCTGCACTAGACAGAAACGTTGGCAATAATAATTCTGGATCTCTTCTACAATCACCTGTGATTAGGCTTAACAGTGTGTCAAAAGTATAGGGTCAGTTTTGGTTTTTAGGTATAAATCAAGCAGTTTTGTCTCTGCAACATTTTAGTATTTCTAAAACAGTTTACAAGTTAGCTCCTACGTAGCTGAAGTGTGTTACTGGGCATCCCCCTTTACCCTAGGCAGTCGTGTCTGCCACGAGAGTAGCCACCACAGGAAAACCAGCTTCATATAAACGTTGCCACCACAGATTCCCAAGTGACCATTCAGCTGAATGGAGGTTGATAACTAAGCTGGCAACAAGCTCAGTGGTTGGAATAAAACCAGCGTCAGCTTTTCAGATCTTACCCTTCACTAATGTAATTAAATTCTGAGTCAGACCTGGAGTGAGGCATGCTTCCAACTGATGCTGCATTTCCTGAAGGTCAGCTGAAGAGCAGTGTATTTCAGCAAGTGCAGTCTATGGAGTTGCAAGTTTCCTGATTAGGTTTGGAATTGAAGAGTTTCCCAAGGCCTAACTTACTTGAGAAATTGCCCATTGAAGCAATCAGACATAATAACATATGACACTGCTGCTTAATGCTATCACATATGGGAGTGTGCATGTGAGATAGAAAGACAGACTGATTCAGATTCTCCTTTTGCCAAGTTCTGTGAAGTAGTAGCATTAGTTCTCTCGATTGTTGTATTGCTCTTCTAAGATAATAAGTTTGATGAATTGCGTTCAAAATATGTTTGATTCATCTCCCCATACTTGTAGTGTGGATTTACTGTTAGATCACACCAGCTTTTTTTTTTCTTTTTCTTAGACTTCCTGAACATCACATTCCTACTTTTGTTACGTTTTATCATTCGTTCTTGTCTGATGCAGATGAGGTAATTCCCATCTCCACTACTGGGTGAGTTTACACAACTCTTCATCAGAAGATGAAGAAAGCAGAAGTCTGCTAGTCGTTCAAAGGAAACACTGTCTGATGTCCTCATTTGCTGTCCCATGATTATACATTGTATGACATGTTAGTTTGGAAAAGGCTGACAGGAAAGGAAAATTACATAAATTTGTGGTTAACTTAGCTGACCTTCCTGACTAACCAGTTTAAATTTCTTCCTTTTACTGAATATTTCAGGCATTTCCCTTCTAAGAGGGACTTTTATGATTTGATGAAGGAATGTCAACCTTGTCATGCTTATTTATGCTTGAGTACCATAGACAAAACCCCCATACTTAAACTTATCTGGTATCTCAATATTAATCATAGAAATAGTGTGCTATGTCTGATGGGAGGGCAGGGAAGTCTAATGCTGTCTGCAGGTGGAAAACTGAGATGTTCTGAATCGTGAAGTGTACCCCTCTCTTCTCTTTGTGGTCATGTGGAAAAAAGTCCCCACCTCTATAGAAGGTCCTTCTTCTAAGTAACACTTACAATTGGCAACTTGCCCTTTTTTTTTTTTTTTTTTTCAAGTCAGTGACTCAGCCTTTAATTTCTGTTCCTGAAATGAAGTTAGAATTTTCTTTCTCTCTTAAAAGAGAAAGAACTCCCAAAAATTCTCCGTCCAACTGGATGGAGAATTTTGTCATTAATATTATGAAGACAGAAACCTTAAAATATAGTGGATTGTCAGTGGGAAAACTCTTGTATCAGTCATGATCCATCATATCTTCATACAATATCTTATTCTTTTCCATAAATGTCAGGTCCTTCAAAATAGGCTTATCCCTGCAGGCTATTTCCCATTTCTGATGTGTTCAAAATAATGAGAGTACAACCTGCCTCAAATTATGTGTCTCTGCATTCAGTATCCCTAGGAAAAAAAAAAAAATGGGGTCTTTTGGCGGTAATTAACTATTTGCAGATTTAAGACTTACAGTTCTCTGTGCCAAGACAAACAGTTGGTTAATTTCTATAGATACATATTTTGCACAGGGAGAAGCTTATGAGTTGTGACAACAGTCTCTTTCTGGATAGTGAGTAGCTAATAATAATAAAAACCACCAAAACCCCACCAAAACATTTGGTTTTGCCCTGAAACTGAAAGAAAAATGTTTATTTTCTGAGGTAGAAATATTCTGAAAGACACAGTAATAAATGTTATTTTGACACTTTAAATTAAAATCAAACATTTTGGGATCACTGAACTAGAAATCATTTCTTTACACTGAAATACTATGATTTTTAAAAATCAGTTCAATAGTATACTGATGTCCTGAAGTGGAAAAAATGGAGTTAATCTAAATAGCTGATTTCAGTGAGTCTTTAATATCCTCTCGAGTTTCCAGTGAATTGAAAGGTTCTCAAACCTAAAAACCAAAAGAAAAATATTTCTTAGAATTCTGGAGTGCTGTTGAAGTTGAAAGGACAGTCGTATCAGAGAAGGGGAGGCAGAGATAGAAGGAAAACATTGAGACTCAAGATGTAAAGGAGTTGGGTACACAGAGACATATACTCTGTACTTAGAGATAAAATACCTATGGAAAAATAGGCAAAATGGTTTGATTCTTCAGTGTTAGAATCAACAATGATGTTTCTTAAAAATTAGTAGATATTTTGGAGAGGAGACCTGACCTGAAATCTACTTAAAACTAAGCTGACAGATTTTCTATTCTGAAGACAGTAAATACTCTGAAACACCTTCAAGAATGTAAAGTGTCTATTCATCAATACCCATGGGCACATGGGTTTGGTCTGCCTGGGAAGTTCAAATGGAGGTAAACCTCAGAGTAAGATAACTGTTAATAAAGATTTCCTTTTTTAATAATTTAAGTACATTATCACTTTGAAGCAGGAAAGTTTTATGGAAGTAGTGCTCTAACTTGGGAGATCAGTGTGCACTGGTCAGAAAAAGAAAACTAAATTTTCTGAAGTTCTGTTTGTGGTACTCCCACACCACCACTCCATCCCTTTAAAAACAATGAGAACAACTAGGAAAGTGTGTTGGGAATTCAGTCAGATGTGAGGAGACATGTCAAATGATGCACTTAATTATCTAATATACACCAAGAATAATCACATACAAAATCCACATAGTGCTAAAACTAAGCATATTATTTTCCAGGGGAGGAGTAATTTTCCTTTGCCCCAAGTATAGAAATGTTTATTGTCTTACGATATCTTTAAACCCAATGTGATTATCTTAAAAGCCAATATGAGGAGTTTTAGAAGTTTCATTCAACTTCACAGACTCATTTACTTTAGTCAAGGGAAGAATAACTAGATTGGAGGAAAGAGAATTTTTCAGTAGCAGGCAGTGAATCTGCTGTCTGTTTTATTTGGGAAATACGGTGGCTAGGAGATACTTCCTTACTGATATTAAATACTTTAAAGACTCAGAATGTGAAGGACAATCTCCATCACTTTAAGGAAAGAAGTAGTTAACATAATGTTTTTCAAAATACTTAGTTTTACACCTACAAAATATTTCAATAATGAAGAGATACAGACTTGGTCACTTGAAGTACAGGGCACTTAGGTGTATCTGTTTTCGAGTTAGTATGCAAAGCCAATTAGAAAACATAAGAAATGAGATTTATACTCTCTGTAACACTTGTCAGGAAGACTTGATGTAGAAAGCAAGCTGGGAAGGCTGTGAACTCTCCGGGCCTGTACAGTCATTCAGTGATCACCGTGAGGAGTAGCTGCCCTTCCTTGAAGGTTTCCAGTAAAAGTGCAAGTGGCTTAAAAAAAATTCTAAGGGTAAGGATGTCAAAGGCATACGAATAAATGGAGATATTTTCAACAGTATTATTGAAGCTATTTTAGATGTCTGGGCCCTACTGAACTGTAACAAAATTTAGGAATCATCTTACATTTATAAAAATCTTACTTGGTTTCTAAATAAATGTGCTGATTTTTTCCTAAGTGTTGAGTAGTTGATAGCTCTTTGGATAAGGCCTTAACAATGTGTGTCATAACTCAGCGATCATAAAAGCAGTAACTTCAGTATATGTATCATGGGGATTTCTGTAAAGTTAGATGGTCTGGGGGAATGTTCATGAACAACCTTAACAAAGATGTCTTGGATGTGACTGTCTCTGAGTAAAGATAAGACTGATACTTGTGTCACTTGCAGGCTGTTATTTATAGTTCAAAGAGAAAAAAAAAATTGTAATGTCTGAGGAAGTTGCAGTCAGTCATTAAGAGATAATTTCAAAACCTGATGGTGAAGACTTACTGTAATTTTTCAGAACTGTTTAACTCCCATATAAATAATCTGTTTACTTCTGACAATTGCCTGCTGTATCCTCAGATATTTTAAATTAAATTAGGCCTAGATCCTGATACTGTTATCAATTTTGCAAAGTTCACGTCAGCTTCCATTGATGTTGGGCCTTTATAGATGTAGCAGGCCATGAAAATACAAATTTTCATGCATAGCCTCCAGTATGAACCTTTGAAAATCTCTACCAAAAGTTCCAATGTTTCCAGTGTGCTTACAGTCATTCTGTAGTACCTATACTCATGGTAACGTGGTGGTTCTTTTTCCCAGTTAACATCTCTAAGGAAGAGTTCACCAACTAACTTGTTCAGCATAGACTAACCAGCATGGTAGAAGTCTGCTGAGTACTTTAATTAATGTCCGTTAAAAGTGCAAAGCTGTTCTGCTATGATCAGACACCTTGCGATACACCTATAGAGGATCTTGATCCCATTAATTCACTTACCAAAATCCACTATGGATGCTGCTTCATAGGTAATGAAAAATTAAGCAAGCTTTGACCAAACCTTGGGAACATAACTCAGCAGTTAGCAAAGGAAACCCAATTAAAATACTTTCCATGTACTTGTTTTTAAATATTCATGCTATTGAACCATTCCCACTTAATGCATAAATGACAACATAATATCCAACTGTAACAGTTGGTGGAAGCCATTTTAAGTAGCAGTTTAACAAACAGAGATGGATTTTAATTTGCAATGCCAGTTGAGCTGTAATAAAAACTAGTATTCCAGCTGTGAAAAAAAAATAAAGCACAGCTTGGTTTAGAGTTATTTACAGATGTGTAGGGATTTTTTTTTTTTTTTCTTAAGCCATACAGTGGGACCATTTGGTCATTATTTCTTCCCAGAAACATTTGTATCTGATGTCCTTCCTACCCCTAATTTCTGGAATCAAACTCCTAAGAAAATGCACACTAAAATATTATGGCAATTCTTCAGTGTTCATTGATTACAGAATTCAATTTCCTGTTGCAAATGTTAATATAGCTGTTTAGTTGTTCTTACAGACTATGATGAACTTACGTTGACTTTGAGATAAGTCCTACACTGCTGTCTTTAAATGATTTCCACATGTTGGCATAGTTGCTGTCTCCTGGAGTGTTACTAGGGTTCTTGCAATTTTGATTTCTGTTTGTTTGTCCTTCTCAAAATATCAACTGCTGGAATCATGGCATTTGCTGAAATCATGGTATTTTGTGGAAGTTTTAGCACTTCTTCTTTAATAATGAAATTCCCAGTTGCATGACAGAAAAGCCTGCAAATAAGGGCCAAGCACACCCTTAAAAACTCTTCAGAAAACCAAACACCCCCCCCCAAATGCCAGCTTTTCCTAGCATTAGGATAGGGCAAGGAGAAGATAGGATCACATATTCAAAAGCAAGCCTGGAAGAATGGTTCTTGGTGCATTCCACTGAGTGGGAGACATTGTCACTAACTACCCCAATGACCTTTCTTTCCTGCTTTATGGCTTTATTTAATACATATGGTATTATGATCACTGAAGATTCACCTGTAACTAAACGTAAGCTCCCTTAAACAAAATGTTTACTGCCCTGGGAAGGGTTAGATAAAATACGTTGATTTTTTGGATTAAGGAATTTGGCCAGTGAAAGTTTTCTTGCTTTTTCAGTTATTTTCGGGATGTTTTTTCTTTTTCTTCTTTGTTTGTATCAGCACGGTCTTAATAGAGACCAAAAAATGGTAAAATGGACTGTGTTGTAAGATGAGCTCTCAGGGACCTGAAAGTCTGCAAGCAGTAAGCATAACAGCAAAGTTCCCAGAGAAGACAATTTGTGGAACTCCTAAGCCTGAAGTGCTTTAACTGAAGCAGTAAAGTTCAGAAAAGAATAGGACAACTTAAAAGACATTTAAGAAGTTGTGATTAGAAATCTGCGATAAACAAGGGGGAGAAAAAACCAGGTATGGTGCCCTCATGCAGCAGAACTGGAAATAAACCTTTATTAGAGGATAGGAGAATGATGCATGTTAAGAAGAGGAAGCAGCAATTCTGACCTTATGTAGGAAATCACATTAATTGTGTCTACCTGAGATTCAGGCTTTCTTATTTTAGCTACAATTTATAGAACCGTCACAGGTTTCACTCTAAATAGCTCAAGTGACATGCAGGACTGTGGAAAATATTTCAGTGACAAATGGAGAAGCTGCAAGTAAATGTCTGAATTATAGCCTCCTTAATTGGTAATGACATCAGGAGAGTTTAACATGAGCTGCTGTCATCTGAACTGTGTGTGCATTAAACAGATGAAGAGCACAACAGTAACTTGGCACACTCATAATTTTTGGGGGAGGAATGAGAATTACGGGGAGAGGTTGAATTACAGTACAGTGTATGTAAAAACCAGAAATATGCTTGAACGCTTCAGCCTATTGCAGTAAAATTTACAGTGTATCTTGTGGTGGACAAAAAGATTAAAAAAAATCCCCTGAGAAAATAGTTTTGAAGAATGCAACTTTTATAAAGTGTGAAAGGATTTCAGTTCTACCTCACAAGTGACTGTAAAAAAGTATTTTGTTTTCTTAGGGGTATTTCCTGTATTTTAATTTCATTGCCTTTCCAGAAAAAAAAAAGGGGGGGGGGGAAGGGTAACAAAGCATTTTGCGTTAGTGCACATCAGGAAAGCAGACCCTTCAAATACACCAAAAGGTGTCAGAGAGTGTGCCCTAGTGTACTGTGCAAGCCTGAAGCCATGTGGCTTTACCTGACCCCTTCAGTTCCCCAGCCCTGAACTGGTGGGAGCTGGAGGCTGGCACTGGATCTGAGGACTGATCCGAAGGTTCCTCATGTGTAAGCTGAACAGTCTGCTGTCCTGACGCTCTCTATTTGAAGTGCGTCTAAAGAGCACTTCGGCAGAAAGGCTAAAGAGTAATGGCTACTGTCTGCAACCAGAATGAGAACTTACTTGCCTCAGTTTCCTTTGCTTTCAAAGTAACACATGTGAGTGACCCTTTTGGGGAGAGACTAAGTGCAGTAGGAAGAACAGATCGGAGAGTACAACATGAAACCTTGACTTGCATGCCAAGAGAGATAGGAAAGATTAAGAAAACACGAGGCCTAATACTATTCCATCTTTCTGCTAGACTACAAAACTAAATAGCCATCTTCTGGGAAAGTACTTGCTGGTGTACATTCACTGAAAATACTAACCTACCATCCATCACTATCACCCCTCTCATTCCTGGCTTACGCCTTTTGAGATTCCAGGAGAAACTTTGTAGGAGTTAAAGCTGTTCGCTTTGCTGCCTTCAGGGCTGGATTTCTGTCATTCTTAGTTAGAAGCTGGTGGCGTGGCATTTTTGCAGAGGGCAACAGTGTTACTGCTATGCAGATCACTTAATTAATCCAGGTGTTATGACTGCAAGTCTCTGAAGATGAGAGTGTAATGTAGGGAAAGCTGAAATGAGAGGTAATGAAAGGTAATGAAAAAGTCAGAGGTTGGCAAGATGATCCTGTGATGCGAGGTCAAACAAAACAAAACACTTAATAAAGGACTGTGGAGCTGGAATTAGCCAGTATTGCTGAATGGGCCACCAGTGTCACAAAAGCAATATACTCACTGTGGGAGTGTGGGAATGTAGAATGTCAATGCAGTACAGACCTGTCTCCTCACACTCCCCAGAGGCTGCTTAGAAGCTAACATTGCACCTACTGAAAAAGATTTATCTTGTATTCAGCTGCTATGTGTAAAAGAAAAGATGAAGCTACTTGAGGGAAGTGGCAAAGCAAGCAAACACAGAAAGAGTTGCCTCAAAATTACAGGCTTCCCTGAATGAAGGATGCAACCAGAGGCATGGTCCATGACATCTTTTGCTCCAAGTGAAAATGTTACTAAAATTAAAAAAAAACCCAAAACCAAACAACCCAAACCAACAACATTTTACAGAAAATAAGTAAAATTTACCTGATCATTCAGAGCCAGGACCAAACTATTCATTATCAAAACTTCACTTAATGCCTGGGATTAGAATATTCAGTTTACACAGAAGAGACCATAGGAAGCCCTACTACACTGCTTTCATTCTGCACCTCCTTGCCAGGGAACTTGTTATTGTAGATTATTGTATTTATTGATTGAATTACAGTAGCTTTCTGGCTTGGACCACGACCCTCCTATGCTAGGTATTTTGCAAACAAAAACTAACAAGACTTCCTGTCCTAAATCACTTTTAATCTTAAAACAAATAACAGATGGTTACAGGCAGATGGCAGAGGAAAAAAAAAAAAAGTGACAAGGTCTGATCAAGAATGTTTTGTCATCAAAACCATGGTGATTGATAAGCTCTCCTTTAGAAAATTTGGATTTGATTGTCTTGACAAAACTTTTGATGAAAAGGACAGAATTTCCAGTCAAGGTAAAGCGACCAACAGAGAATAATGAGGAGGTTGTCACTCCACTGGGCTATAGTGGATCAATGTTCAGGTGTTTTGTTAGAATTTGGTATGATTTAAATCAGACTTTCATACTTGCTGTGTGCATGCTGCCCCTTAATGTCATCAGGAAGAAAGCCCTACTTACTATGAATACACACACAGAGAGATATACATGTGTATATGTACACAGGCACACACATACACTAATGAAAAAGTCGCAGATTTGTCTCAGTGTAGAAAAAGGCTCAAGTTTTTTTGAGGAAAGAACCTTCATTTTACAAGTAACCAAAGCTAGTACAAGGAGAAGAAAGAAACAGAAAGGGAAAGTACAGAAATAAATTACCTGGAAGGCAAATATTTAAGTTTTAATCACTGGTTTAGCTTCAGCGTCTCAAAGTGGTATAGATTGTTGTAGCTTGTCCAGCTACAAAGGAGGTGTTCCAATTTAAATGCTCAGGTATATGGTCTTGGGTTCCACACTTAAATTTCTTTTAAAACATTGGACAAGAAGGTAGACTTGTAGTGAACCCTTAGAGAGGACTGAGTTGTGGACTGTGCCCGGGACTTTCTTATGGATCACTGTTATTAGAAGAGCCAAACTCTTCCTTCTGAGTTCTCTTTCTTCAATTGTTCATCTCAAAAGAACATAAAATTTCCTCTTCTGTAGAGGGGTTTTCAACAGTACCTCCTGAGTGTCCTCCATTCACACCATTACAGTGGAAATCTACCGAGAGTTTAAACCCAGATGGTGAGAGGATGGCTTCAAAATGAGAAAAATGTTGCGCGCCATAGAATAAATTCTCTTTCTATTTAAAATTGTGTAAGAAAGCTGTGCCTGTAACCTTCAGAGGGTGAAATCTCTGACCAACCAATATCAGACATCCAGTAAAAATTGTTTAGCTTAGTATGAAATTACATCAATAATAAATTAATAATAATGATAATAGTAGTGGTAGTTTACTTTTAGGATGTGTGCTGTACACTGCTAAACATGAGAAAAACAAACAGGGATCTCCCTTTCTCATCCCCTACAATTACCCCAAAAGTAATTTATTTTAAGGCAAATTTTAAGAAGGGAATTTCATTTACATATAAATGTACATCTTATTCAGCACTAAACTGGCAATATCAAAGCTAATTGAGGGTAGGTACTAATTGGAAGTCTGATTTGCATAGTTTAAGAGTGGAATAATGTAAATATACGTTAAGATGCAAATATCATGTGAGTCTTAATTCAGTACCAGTATCCCTTTCATTGACATAGGGATACAATCAAAGGATATATCAGTGTCCATTCTCTTTTGACATATTGCAATATTTTGTGTAAAATTAGTTCACTGCAGCTCCCATAAAATAGTTTGATTCCTACTGATTGTGATGTTTTTTTGAATGAAATCAAACATTTCATGGCTTACATTGGCTATATTTTATGTATTTACCATGTTCAATATTTTATTGTTTAAATTTATTTTGTGACCTAATGGGCCATTTCACCATGAACATTCATGCTCAAGCTTGTGGAAGTTTAATCCAAGCTTGGAATGACGGGCATTGTTTTGAACAGCAGTGTTTTCTTGCAAACCACATGTACTTCTATAAGGTAGAATAGAAATAAAATAGAAACAAGACTGAATCTCTTTGTTTTGGTTTATTATTTTGTTTTTACTCTTAACCGTAAGTAAACAATCAGTGGTAGACATTGAAGCCTTCTCCCCTATCAGAGTACAAATTATTTATGAAGATGTTATGGTTGTGGTGTTGTTTTGTTTTTGTTTTTGTTTTTTTTTTTTTTTTGAGAAATCTATTTTTTCTGTTTTTCAGGCTAAACATAGGTCAGAAAATGGGATTTACCTCATTCTACCTCCACTTTTATTCACTTTTTAAAGGGTTATGTTTGATAAGAAACTTTTTTTAGTTCTTAAAATTCATGATACTGTTTTAAAGGTTATATAAAAAAAAAAAGTTGCAACTAAAAAATAGCCCTTTCAGTCTTCAGCTATATTTAATTATCCCAGTAAGAAAAGCTTTAATTTTAACATTTCCGTTTAAGGATGGGTGTTTGTTTCTGTAATTTAGAAGTATATCTTGCAAAGTATATTAAAAACACTGTCAGTATACAGAAAGAGGCTTGTAATAGGGAATTTAGTTATTTTTTGTATAAATTTATTCTCTGAATTTTGAATTGCTACTGATTCCCTCCCTAAAAGATTGGAAACAGGATTAATATAGTATAAACTTTTCTTCAGTGCAGTGATTTAAATGTTTTTAGCAGGCTATGTCATGTTGAATTACTTAACAGAAAGTAGAAAGAAAACACTATGCTGACAAGAAGTAAAGATATTTAGTGATAGCATGAGAAAACACTTCAAAAGAGAAGTTTAACTCCTGAAAAATGTAGGGTTTGGATTTTTGTAAGGCTCTAATCGTGGGAACTTCTCAAAAAAGCAACCTGAGTTTTTGAAGGAGGTCTTAATTGATCTGCTCCCTCTCTACATCGTGGAGTCTGTCTTTGTCCGTTCAGTTTCCATCTGGCCCTAAAGCATGCCTCTTCATTTATCCTGTCTGTATTTTTTTTTTTTTTTTGGTTGAGATCTCTATAAGTTATCCCAGGTAACATCTAACTTACAGAAAATGGTCAAAATCAGACAAAATTAATAAAACTAATTCTTAGTGTATAATATTTATTCTGCTTCTGGAGAAATTTCTTCACAAATTATTCTTGGGCTGGACAGGTTTGCTTAGTGTTCAGCTGATTTTTTTTCTCCTAATATCACCATCACAGATTGAGAGCCATGAAGTTTAATTACCCTCCATTTTCTTTGGTGTGGGACTTACATATAGCTAGTCCTACATACAGTGGCACATTTTTCTGGTACAAAATTTATGACTTGTACATAAAATTCCCTGAACTTTCACAGAAGCAATCCCTTTTCTATAGCAGTTAAAAAGAAAAAATAATAAAAATGCTTTTCTATTAAAGCTGAAGTCTTAGCTAGTATATTTGGAATAAAAACAAAATTGCTATGATAGTCTTCCTTTGACTTTATGGTGGTATAAGAAGGATTAATAATACACTGTATAAGCATACTGGATGATAGTAAAATAGAAGAATTAAAATCACTTCAGCACGTTGTAGATAAACCTTTGAAAATAAGTAAAAATTCAGTCTTAGTATCAGAATAATTGGAAAATATGAGTAACTTTTCCGAAGAAGAACTGCATTTTAAAATGCTCATTATCAGGGTGTAACAGGAGTCAGCATTGCATTGCTAGAGATAACACGTACAGAGGGACAAGAAATTGAAAAGGTGGAGAAAGTCTACAGAAGGTTAAGGAGGAGGGGTGGAGAAGATGATCCGTCTATCATTTCTGCCACAATAAATCTTCCTCTTTTGAGAGAATAGTGACCCCAGAACAATGAGAACAAAATTGCTCTGATTTGCTATTTCCAGTGTCTTAGTATCACTTTGGAAGTCTTACTGATCAGGAGCAGATCATGGTTTTTTAAGTGTTTATTGGCACGAGAAAAATGTTTCTTGTGTTTTTTTACAGGGTGCTGAGCATTGCTATTTTGGGCAAATTCTAAATAATTAAAAAAAAGGATTGTATTTAATAGAAAATTAAATACTAAAATAATACTAAAAAATACTAAAAAAAATAAAATCAAAGGTGCAGGATCATTGTTTCAGCCAGTAGGTCTCTGTTGTTCATCAAATCAGAAGTTAAGTCTTCTGTCATTTTTTCAAATCACAACAACAGAAGCTAACAGTAGAGAAACATACATGCACTTTAGTTGATGTAACCATGAAGATGGCAGTGCACTATGAAAAACAGTGTCCCATCTCAGTCTGGAAGTGACAGACTCTGAACGTGGAATGTATGAAAGAAAATGTGTTGTGGTGATAGTACTGATGTGGATAAATGGCATGTAAGGGGTTGTGTTTCTCTGAAGAACAGTTCAGAATAAACCACAATTTCTTTAAAAAAAATTATAGAAAACCTAAGAAACTGAGTGGCATCTTAGTTTGATAGAGAAAATATGTATACATGGCACATAGTGTATTAGAGGTCATAAATACCATCACTGCTGATCATAATTCCTATCAAAAGACACAAACAGGTCTAAGAACTTGCATTAATCTCCTTTTCTATATGCTGGAAGTTGATCTGTGTTTAATTAAGGGTTAGGATAATCTTGTCTTTATGGCTAGACTGAAAAATGAGTAGGTGTTCGAGTCCTGATTCTGCCACACGCTTCCTTTCAGAATGCTTTATCTCTGGTTTTTTTTATTTGAAAAATGGATGTAACCGTTCTTTTCCTCACAAGAGCAAATACTGTACTTTACGCTAATTTTATAGTGAACATTTATGGAGTAAAGCAATTTTATTTCCACTCTATGTTGAACTGGGGAGGCAAAGATTTTTGAATATTGGCCAATCTTAAAAAGAAAAAAAGAGTTTGGAAAAGTTAAATAAAAAAGTGTAAGAGCTCAGCAAACAGTTGAAAGAGAAGCCTGTTCAGAAAACTCATAAAAAAAGATCATAGCAGAGAAGGCGAGAAAAGGCCAAATTGTTTCAACTTCTGAAAAAAGGAGACTTAGCTTTACCTTGTCTTGATGTCCAAGATATTTCTGATTGCCCTTTAATTTCTAAAAAAGGGATAAGCAGATACAGTGAGTGAAAGCCAAAAATGGACCTATTCAGAGTGGAAATAAAGGGAATGTTTTTAAAAGGCCAGAAAGGTAATCATTACAGACAGATTAGAATTTCTATCAACTGTAATCTTTTCGTGAAGGCTAAAGAATTTTCTGAAAGGTATTTTCTAGCACAGCAGAAGCGACAGTCTTGATGCAAAAATTGTTGGTCTGCATCATGAACAATGTCAGTCTAGACTGTCCCAATAGTTCGTTCTGGCCTTACAATCCATAGATCTATGAATTAATGTTTGTAAGTCATGCTGATACCATAATGATGGAGGCCATAGAAGCATGTTAGTCATGCTAACTTACTACAGGTCTTGGAAACAGAAAGGAAGAGAGACTGCTTCCAGAAAGCTCTCTATGAACAGATAATTGCAATATTTTTCATAAGTTAATTCTGTGAAGGGCATCTTATGTTCTGTAATGACAAGTTCTTGTGCATGACTGTGAATCCATCTGCTTTGTTCTGTGGGTTAGCTGATGAGAGAAAATTGGATTTGTTGATAGAGAGGGTTATGTCTTAGATGAGTGGTACAAAAATAGGTCACAAAACAGAACTAAGCTTGCTTTTTTTTTAATTGCCCCAGATTATTTATTTGGAAAAAAATATACTAAGCTACGTAGGTTGTCTCCTCACAGATTTAGTCATATTTACTAAATAATTTCAAAGACAAGGAAAAATTGTCAGCGCTAGACGTCCTGGATGGAGACATGGGAAAATGGCCTTTTTTTCCTAGTGTCCAGGAGCTCAACTGTTACAGAATTCATCTGGAACGTGGCAAGTCTGAGATCCTCCTGCCTGGAAGAATTTCATTTTAAGTTTCTAACCTTCCTAACCAGCAGGTACTGTGATATTATGGTAGTGCAGAGGCAGAATTGGCTCCAGGTGAGCTTTCGGGTTATTTGGTTCTCACTGTCTTGTTTTAGGTGGTAATGGATATTTAGGAAGAAGAACTGAAAATCTTTGCTGGATATAGCTTTTGTGCAGGGACATTAGGAGGTTGGAGTAATGAATGCCATTTTCTTCTAGTGGTAGGGATAAGTATGGTTTCCTGTGCTCCTGTGTGCTTTAGCCATGCAGTATTTTATATATATATATATATCTGTGTGTGTGTGTGTGTATAGTTGGATAAGTAGCTTTCCAGGAAATACTGTGAATATTAACCTCTTTGTAAGGTTTTCTTAAGCTATTACTCCAGCACTTTTTAGAGTTCTGTTGTTTTCTGGGTGTGATGAAGATGGAAATATTAAAATAGTTGCAGTTAAAATTCAAGAATGTGAACGGTCCTCTTGTCTGTACAGACAGTGACTTTACCAAAATCGATACCTTTTTCTGAGTTTGTCTCTGTTTCAAGCCCTTGAACAATGGAGGTCACATGCACCTTCATTCATCCCTTATCTTCTGACATTTTTCAAGTCATACCTTGTGTTCAGTGTTCATGCCTGGAGCATTGTATGTCCTTAGCACATCCTTCAGGACAATATATGACTCTCTTATCTTCCTCAGTTCAGGGACATGCACTGCAGTTTGAGAGGATACTGGAAGCTCAGGAAAACAAATGGCCATACAATGTCAGATACCTTTCACATTGGTCTTTCCGCTTGACCTGGGCTGCACATTTTCTTTTCTTGTTTCTCATCTGTGCATTACACACCTGGAATTACTTTAAATCTTACTGTTTCTCGCTATGCATAAAGCATATGCAGACATGTAAGCTAGAATGTGCTTTGCAAAAAGTTTGGATGACTAATACTCATCTGTAGAGTAATACAAGTAACTGAGTGTTTGCATTCTAAAAAGGAAAAAAAATAATCAGGTCAAACAGAATGTGTTTGATTCACTCAGAGTACTTAGTAACATTAACATTAATAATTGAAGTCTAGTTGTAAAAACAACCTGATTTAAAACAAAACAGTGAAATAACTAAATTTATTGAAAATATGTAAAGTATTTTCAGAGAAGGACATATTTTCTTAAACAAATGTCAAGTAAGTTCGAAAAAGTTAGTGTGAATCTGTATTTGCTTGGAAGGAAGATCGTGTAGCAGCAGGTCAACAAGAACTGAAGGTGTCAAATCGATAACAAAAGTCACTTAAATTAATTTAAACAATATATCTCAAACTATGGAAGCTGGAGACCCTACTATTTTTAGGAAATAAATTTTCCCTGCAACTCTTATGTGTTCTTTTATTTTCTAACATTCCATCACTAACACATGCACAGAGATTGTTCATGTCCTTCTGTACTTCAGAATACGTTACTTTAAGGAGCCTATAACAGATGTAAAATCTAGGCAAGACACTGCATTATTCATTCAAGTCAGTTCAAGTTATTGATTATGGCATTTTGAGGTATTCTTGCAGCTGCTTTTTTTTTTATCTCTCTCCTAGACTGATAATCTAGAAAATGAAAATGAACAGGGGAAAAAAAAAGATTATGGTATTGGTTCTGTTTTCATTTCTTTGTTAAATTCAGTAGCATGTTAATGAGGCCTTTGTTTTTCTTCACAGCATCACCATTTCCATATCTTGTACATAGTCATCCCTCAGAGAAGCCTGGCTGCATGCATCGTGTCAGCCCTTGGCTTGATACAAAAGTGCAGAATTTTCATTCATAGAGGCACAGCATTTTTTTCCTTTATAAATGCCGAACTGAATGAAAAATACTCCTTAGGGAATTAGAAAATAATGAATGATTGGCATTTGGTGTACAATTTCTTATTCTAGTGAGATTTTGGCATGCCATTCACTAGGAAATTCAGAGTATTGAATGACATCCACATTTACCAGATGGGCTGTCAAGGCGTACTGTGTGTCAACACCTTTGCAGAATATTTGAAGTCTAATTCCTCTTATTTGTGCGTATCCAATTTGGTGTTTCTGAGTAAGGTACTGTATTTATTTTTTCCAATTCTGAAGTTGTTGATGTTAGTACAGCTGTGGCGTGGTCTGTTCACCCACAAGGGTATCAGTATGTGGGGACAGGGGTTAGGGGAAATCCTTGGGAGCACACATACCCTGAGTAAGTGGTAGAGTGTCCTAAAATCAATGTAGTTGTCTTGTGCTCTTTCATGTTGGTACCTTAAAGGCAGTTTGGATCCTATTGGCATCCAGGAACTGGTTCAAAGACCAGCTGGTGGCCAGTTAACGGTTATGTTCCTTAGCAGTTGGTAATAATAAGAGGCTGCTGTTTAAGTATTCAGTAATGACCTTTGTTGGCATGAAATCCTTGGCAAGTCGGTGGATGATACCAAATGGGGTAGAATGGTTGATCTGCATAGCAGATTGTAGCTTCCACTCAAAAAGATACGAACAAGATGAATAAACAGGCTGAGAAAAACTTCCATGAGTTTCAGTGACGACAAAAGCGCTGGTCTGGGCCTGGGATGTAACAACTCTGAGATGTGGTGGTACAGGAGGGGGGTGGTGTAGCTAGAGGACAGCTCTGCTTGGATTCTTTGACAACATAGTCCTGTGTGTGCACGTGGGTGTGGGTGTGTGTGAGAGAGTGAGTGAGAGAGAGATATGGGTACCGAGTTTCTACTACCTCTTACTTCGTGAGTATCAGTGATCACTGAGAGGCGATATTAAGTACAGGCTGGTGTTTGAAATACATAAATGGTGATTAAGGTTTCCTAATACCATTGCAGTTCTGGAAAGAACCACAAAATCAGGTGCAGCTATGTTATTCCAGGTATGCAGTGTCTTCTGTGTGTTCATTACAGCAGGATAGATCACAAATGAAACAGTTTGAACCCTCCACTGCTGTGCTTTCTGTTAAATTTTCTTTGCTGTCTAGGCAATACTTTATTTGCTGCAATGTAATGCCTCTGCTTGTTGGCCTATTCACCACAGCCTGGAGAGCAGATTGAATTCTCCATTTGATTTTGTTTCACCCTTCTTGTCAGCTCTGTTTCTCTGTCTCTGATCTTTCTTTTTTTTTTTTTTTCCTCCTCACTTCTGGATTCTCTCAAATTTGTTCATGTCTTTCCAAGTGTGTTGCCCAAAAGTGGACTTAAATTAGCTGAGGACTTGTGAGTGCTGAGCTGAGCTGAGCTGGGAGATTTCTTCCTGAATCCTGCAGGTCATAGTTTTTCTTACAATCCCAGTATGATGTTTCCCTCTGTGCAACACCTAAATAATGATTCATGTTCAGCTTGCAATGTGCTATAACTCCCAAATCTTTTTAGCTGCTATCCAACCACTTCATTATGTGGTGATTTATCTAGATTTCTGAATAATAGAGTAGTGGAGTGGTAAACAAGGTTGCCTGAAACTGGTTTCATTCTTGGCCACTGACCATCTAAATAAATATCTTCAGAAGATTGTACCAGCTGCTTGATAGAGCAAATAGCCAAGAGCCAGGAAAATTCTGAGATCAAATCCTAATTAAACTGCTGACTTGCTGCATGACCTTGGGTGGCTACATTCTTTGTGTAGCCATGAGCCCCAAATCAAAACCTCTCAGCTGAACTTTTCTCTGAAGACAAATTAAAAATAAATGTACAAAACAGAACCTGTGTACATCACCGACAGTAACATTCTGTTTGTATTGAACTTCTAACCTGACCCCTGATACTTAATGCGAAATACATCTGTATCTTCCTATATACTTGTTCTTATTTGTTTATATGGGTTTGTGGTTGCATTGTGATTAACATTGATGCACACAGGATTATTGAAAAAAGGTTTTTGCAGAACTGATCACCTATTTTATCATACAGAAATGTGCAAGATTTTTTTCTGCAGCTTGTGTAAGATGATGCATTTTTGTGAGAAAGTGTATTGGCTATAGTGCTCTGCGTATGAGCTTCCTGCCAGGCATTACACGAATAAAACTGAGTTATTAACTCATGCTGGATTTAGGCTATATGCAGAAGGCTAATGAGTTCAGGGACAACAGGGAAGAAAATGGGGGTGAATGACCAACGTACTAACTGCTTGTGAAACTTGAGCAGTAGTAGAAAAACAAGGGGAAGGATATGCAGTTAGACATGTGAAAAATCAAAGTACACATCTCTGCATATAGTTTGCCAGGGACCTTAGCTGGACTGTGTTTTAAATGCTAACCATTCAACCAAACAAAACTGTAATGTGCCAGTTTGTACAAGCAGCAGTTGATACATTTGGCAGCTGAATGGGTCTGAAAACTGTGAAGTTTGCAGGATTCCTGACCACAAGGGAGTACCAAATGGAGGCACACCTGCCTTACTGTAACTGCGGCCAACGGAAGCCCTGCAGTGTGACCCAGCTGATGAATGTATCTGGTGTGGTAGCACTGAACTTCCCAAGCTTGAAGGGAATATTTAATGTCATATGGGTTGAGAGCTCACAGAGTTGCCCCAGATGGTAACCAGATAATACAGTGTTACAGGGCAGACCATTCTCAAGAGCCAAATCCTACCATGCTGGCTTCACAGCATCGTTGCATGAATAGTACCCTCTCGTTGAGTGTAATGCAGGTAACTATGGAAGTAGGTGTGCACCACAGAAAAGGCACAAATTCAAGTTATTGTATACCACTCTAGGGATTAAGAGGTAAATGAACACATACGATGTGACACCTTAACAGGATTTCTCTAATAGTATAGAAACACAGAGAAGGAAAATGACAAGAAGAGAGGAAGGTCGGAGAAGGTAGATGGGTAGGAAGGCATGCACTGTTCTTTTCTTAGGTTTGCAGTTGCCTAGTGTTGGTGGGTTGGCTGGCTAGTTTTTCGCAGAAAGAACATTTTTCTTTTCATGTGTTGAATGGTACCTAATGTTTATTGTCATAATGCTGATTCAAGTAATGCTTGGTATGTCTTTACTATATACGGCGAGGAAGACTGGAAATACACAAGTTAGCTGTAAACAATCTATTTTTTTAATGACGACCAAGAGTCCACTAGGTTTATTTATTCTCCAATTTCAATATATTGAGACCTACCTGGGGAAATCTGTATACTGGGAGATTCTGTGCTATATAGATATTTTCCAGACTAGGTGGTTCAACAACAGAGTCATACAGGGTTTTTTTGACTGTTAAATATAGAAAGGAATGTCTGCTTGGTAATTCTGCCGTGGATAAAACGTTGTGCAAGTTTTTGTTCTAAGGTAGAAAGGAAGAATTAAATCATGAACTACAGTTGTGTATCCTGCTGATCACAAGCTGGGAAAGCATAAGCAAGATTTGTGTAAGACCAGGACATCTGCTCAGGTGCTGATAGGAACGCTGGAACTTCACAATTGAAATATAGTTTAGTTAAAAACATGAACTCAAGTTGCATACTACCTAGAGTGTTGCATAGTGTTGTTAAGTATTTGGAGATTAGTTTTTCAAAAACAGAAGAAATAAAAATAAAGCGCTTATATTGTTTAACACTAGATGTGGCAGGTTCTGATCTGATTTCTCAGCTTGTGGATCCTTAGTAACTGCAGATGAGTTTCTCGTTATCTCTGCAGGACCTTCAGTATCTTTTTTGTCCTCTTGTACCTGAAACTCTGCTACTTCCACAAGTCACAATCATGATCTTACAATTTCTCTTCATATTTCCCTACAGTTGTAAGAAGTTCTCTGTGTGCTGGAGAAAGGTGCCCCAGTCTGAGGATGCTCAGCCAGTCTTCTATACAGGAGGCTACTAAGAGGTAGACGTGGCTCTTTGAACAGCAAGGTTTGTATAATGCTAAATGTTGCTTTCTACACTTGTTGCGTAACATGGTTCATCAATAGCACTAGAAAATTATTAATTGCCCCTTATTCCCTTATTCGAACAGTGGCTGGTTTTGCTAGTGTTTCTGTGATTGTTCTCTCAAGTGATAAGGGTGTGGTCTAAAGAGAGCATATTCATACCTGGTTTGCTGATCAACTCAGAAATGTGGAACACAGCTTAGCTTTAATGTGGAAGAATAGCTCTTGCTCACAGAGCTTATTTTTTTACTTGCACTCCCTCTCTCTTTCAAAATTACATCTCTCTCTTTCAACTTTCTATATACATGCATATCTACATGTATGTGTGGAGATGCTGGGGAGGGATTATGCATAGTATAGACATTCTTGGTGTTGAACAAAATCTTTCTTTGACTGATTCAGTGACCATTTTCATTAGCAAGCAAAAATCACAGTGACCCTAGCTATTTTTGGACAGAGTTGCAACAAGCAAAAAATAACTGAGCATGAGCACCTAATAATAAAGGAGTTACTGAATGAGGAAAGGTCCCTAACAGTTTACGAAGCTCACTAATTCGAAAATAAGCTAATTTATCCATCAAGTAAGAAGGCCTTACAGAAGTCTACAGAAGCATGTGCTGTAGCTGATTTCAGCATAATTTTTATGACAGCAATTAAAGCTTGATGTTAAACTATATTTTTAATGCTTATAACACCAACTTCTACAACCGTGCTAATGAAAATTGAAGTTTTTCCTTTGTGTTGTATGAAATTTGTGAAAAATGAAAATTTCTCCTGAAAACCTTTTTCACCATCTCACACTGCTGATACTGTCATTCAGTTCAAGAATCAAGTGCTGAATTTCCCATGCTACTTAGCTGAAAACACGTACTTATTAAAATGTTGCTGTCATTGAATTCAATACTCAATTTATGGCAGTAAAATCTGAGACAGTTGCGAAGACTTCTACCATTCTTGGAGAATATTATCCTGTCTCTTAAGAAAAGTATGGCAAGTCTCATGAATAGCTACTGGCATTATTTATAACTATCATTTTCTTCAGTATGCACCATTTTACAGTTTTCACTAGTAGAGTCAGTTCCTTACAAAGGCAGGACAAAGGCATCAAGGAACCATTCTGGTAAAAACACAACTCCTAAGGATAAATATAATATGAATCAAGATAAGAGCACATGATAATATATCTCAATGCAAAGGTATCACGCAAAATAATGACAGGTGAAGAGTTTAGAGATACCATGCAAATAATGCTGAGATTCTAGTTGGGTGACAGCTAGGCATGCATGGGTATGAAATTATCTATGCCAAACTCTCAAAGATAGCCTGTCTGCAAATAATAGACCATTTCTGGGCAAAATGTGAACAAGACAATGTTTTCCCTCAGTACTTCATGCAGTATAAACAAGAATAGAGAAATACTGAGGCCTTCCCTGTCTTCATATTGAAGGATATGAAATGTGAAGGAAGTTGGAGTTTAGTATTTCATGCTTTCTGAATCCCAGGTTTCATGAATTACAGGCCATTCTACAATCTCATAGTTAATCTGAATCCAGGAACAACTGTAGGTCCTGGTTTTTGGCTCTTAGTAATTCACTTAGTAATTTTTAGAACAGAAGTCCTAGGTTTTCATCCCTGTCTGAAAAAATCGTAACATCCTCAAGTCTGTTTTCTGTGCTAGATATATGAGACTTAGTAGGTAAAAAATATGTTGACTATAGACAAATTCTTTTGCAGATTGAAGGAAGCAGAATGCTTTCCAATTTATGTACACAGTAGGAAATAGTATGTTTTTTAAGGCAATTACTTTTGCCTTGTTTCATGAAACTGGCAATGAGGTTGATGTAAACAATGTAAAAGCAACTGAATCTTAAACGGAGGCAGGTTTTCTGAAACACCTGTTCAAGCCAGTATACATAGCAATCACTCTTCTCTCAGGATTTGATCCCCTGTATGAACACTAAACCTATAAAATGCACAATATACATGCACAGAAAAGAGAAAACAGTAGGCCTCTTATAATGTAGAAAAAGATCTGCATTTTGCCAATGCAGATGAAAAGAAGAATGTGCTTTTACTCCAGCTTATCTGTCTGAAATAGCAGTACACCCAATGTTTTCACTGATTCATCTGAATAATATTAAATTCTGAACTCCAGTAAATGCTCATTGCTCATTGTTTTCCCAAATAGCCACATATTGTTCTCTTTCATCCAGCCCAAATGATCACAGATGTATTTTAGTTGAGATTTTCAAAACTGTTTCTGTTAGCAGCAGCTGATAACTGAATAAAATGTGTCAAATTGCTTTCAGGACCAACCACTTCACTCAAACACAAAGGCAAACATTTCAGTCTATTTACAGCTTCAAAATTTCCCCATAGAGCACAGCTGTCTCAAGTGCAATTATTTATATGTAGATTTAGTGGCACTGAGGAGTACCCCTCTTTCCCTACCCTCAAAAGGCATGAAAGCTGATTACCTAATTTTATAATCTTTTCCCAGATACTTTATGTGCATCTGACCAAAGTCTGGCCCATTAAAGTAAAAAGGGCATTGCCCTTTAGTGGAATCAAGATTACTTGAAAATCATCTTCAAAACCATTGAGAGTAGCAGTTACTAACTATCTCTGAGCTTTTTGACTGAGTAAAAATTGGGAGAATATCAAATGGGTCTGTTTAGAGAATAAGTAGAGACTAAAGCCACACTTAGATGCCATAGGATCTCTAATCTGGGATACATAAATATGACTTTTGTCCCTTTAATTCAGAATTCCTTCTTCAGGGCATCTTTTGAAGTAGGGTTCATGCTGCTTTGAGAGTTTAGTCCAGTGATATTAAATTAGGAATGGAGCTAAGAAGGAAACTTCTCTTTAAACAAGGTCAAAAGTATAGATAGACATTTAATTTCATTCTCCTGAAGTGCATGGCTCAGCTCCAAAGACAGAGATGCTTAGAGCCAAGCAGATGGGGCAGCTGCTTGGGTTTGGGGTTTTTTGGTTTTTGTATTACTAAAGGAAGTCAGTTTTGGTTTTTTTTTTTTTTAAGAATTAAACTTGTAATAAGTTTTGTATCAATACAATTATTAAAGCCCCTTTTCTTCCTTAGAAAATTATAAAGAATGTACTTTCTTGGATCTTTTGAATACAGATAGTCTCAGCCTGAATAGCAAGAGCAGCACATCAAGAGAGAAGATATATGTACAATAACTTTTGCTTACATTCAGCCATGGCGACACTCTGAAACTACGTAGGACAGGCACTAATCATGACTGGTGAATTCAGAATTATTCTCATCTGAAGGATAGCCAACAAAAAGCAAACATACACGTCAAAGACTGGCTTTGGATTATAATATTTCAGAGGTGTCTTGTGTGCTGCTATAGCTGAAGTTAAAAAGGATTTAGCAATATGAACTCAGTTTTTTGTGGGGTTTATGAGTGAGACGACTTGAGTTGTTCTGGGTGGAAAAGTAGCCTGCCAGTTCTAGTCCTAGTCCAGAGTATGCTGTACATATTTCCTGTTTTAAAAACAAGAAGAATTGGTATGTATCATTGTCCTGGCTTCGGCTGAGATAGAATTAATTTTCAGCTTGGTGGCTAGTGCAGTGCTGCGTGTTGGATTTGGCATGGGAGCGGTGTGGTCAGGGACTTTTTTGTTTCTCAGGCCCTGCCAGTGGGAGGGCTGGAGGGGCACAGGAAACTCGGAAGGGACACGGCGGGGACAGCTTGACCCCAACTAGCCAGAGAGGTATTCCATACCATGGGACATCACGCTTGGTGTATAATCAGGGGGTGGGGGGAGTTGCCTGGGGCTTCCTGATCGTTGTTTGGGGGCTGGCTGGGCATCGGTCAGCAGCGGGTGGTGAGCAGCTGTATTGTGTGTCACTAGTTTTCTAGCCTCCCATCCATTTGGATTTCATTCCTCTCCCCTTCTCCCTCCTTTTCGTTATAACTGTTACTGTTATCATTACTATTGTTCTTTTGGTTTTATTCTGTTTCAGTTAGTAAATTGTTCTTATTTCAATCCTTGAGTTTTACATTCCTTTCTGATTCTCTTCCCCACCCCTCTGGGTGAGGGAGGAGTGAGCAAGTGGCTGTGTGGCACCAGTTATCAGCTGGGGTTAAACCACGGCAATCACGCATATGCAGTTGCGTAAATATGAAGGATCAAACCTGCCGCTGCTTACTAAAAGCACAGGTATATGTTAGAAAGTGTCATTTGCTCTTATGGTTTCATGTGTGCAATGGCAAAGCCAACTGGAAGTGGGCATTAGGTTACTTCTGTGAGGGACTGTGTACACTTAATAGCCATTATCCTGACTCCCCTTTTTACTACAGTCCAAAAATTCCACATACAGCCTTTTCATCTGCTAACAGAGCTGCACATACCTACAGGTTCCCATCCTTAAGTAAGAGTATTTTACACGACCTATCTTTTTGACCCCTTATAGTCTTTTTCTACCCTGCTATTCTAATGGGTGCCAAGTATTGGTGGCAAATATTGAGTGTTTTCAAATCAAAGTGAATGGAAAGTAGTAAGTTTGGGCAAAGATCGGTGCATTGCAGACTGAGTCCAGGGCATGTTACTTGTCTTCTCCCAAAAGTTGGGGGCTTTGTGTTCATGCCTGTTTAATAGAAATGGTATACACTTTAAATATGTATCTGCACCAGAGCCTAGAGCTATTACACATTGATGGTCCACAGTGTGTATTTTTAAAGCATTTATAATTAGGTATTTAGCTATCAGACTAAAATAGTTCCTTCAGGGACAGTCCACGTATAGTACACATTTGTAGAGAACTCTCATATTTAAATACATTATTTACCACAGGGAGACAGGAAATTGTTTCTTCATACAAATTCCAGTCTCTCAGGCAGGTATTGCACACTCTGAGAAATGTACAAATGTATCATTTACCTTAGAAGGACCCCTAAAATATTACTCAGTTCTGCCTGAGCCATTTTACTCTTGTGATTAAACCACAGTCAGAAGCTAATCTGCATAAGCTCCTGTGTTGAAATATAAGTTTGGTGTCAACATTATCAGTGCATTTTCTTTGAAGCTGAATGAGCATATGTCAAAGATACAATAATAAAAAAAATAATTAACTGAATGCTTACAAATGACTGATTTTAAGTTACCCATGACACTGGCTTTCTTAGATGTAAATTTCTAGCCAAACAGAAAAGCAGATTCGTCCATGATATTGATATACCTCAGTATTTTACAATCAACACTTTAAAATGTTTTGCACACTTTGTTGTGGTTGCTGGTGTATCCACATTGTCTTTTTACGAATTGCTGAATCCAGCCCTTCTGTAACAAGCAAGAAATTTGGTGTTCTTTTTCATACAGTTAAGACTCTCTCTTTCAAAACCACTGAGGATTACTTTTTTAGGAGATAGAAAGTTTAACCTTTCCTATAATACTATATATGGTCTGTGAGTTACTGTTTTTCTGAATATATCATGTATGTGGAGATACTGTATATCAGAAATTTTTGACAAATGTTTTTTCTTCAGAAAATATCTGCTTGTCAAAAACAGAGCTTTGCTGGACAGTCATGATTTGAAAGAAGCTTTTTTGGATTGGAAAAGCATTTTCTGAATTTGTGTGCAAATCAGAGCAGGGATTTGAACCTGTCTCTTCCACATTCCAGAGCAGTGCTGTGATAAGTAGACTACAAGTGGACAGTTTTCATGAGGTTTCCCATTTTTGTCCCTTTTTAATGTTTGTTGGTTTTTTTTCCTCTTGGTTTCCTAAGATCATTTTTTCAGTGCAGAATGGGAGGATTTTGAAATATCAGTGCTCTGTGGGACACTAAATTATATTTTCCCTTCAAATCTGATTTTAGTAATATTTCTTCACTTGAGTCACCCTCTGAGGTGCCTCAGATGTAAAACATTACAGTTCAGTTGAACTGAGGATGTGGCTCAGATCTGTGGGGTTTTTTAAATGCCCACCATGGTTGGTGAGAGATAAACACTCTGGGAATGTGGAAAAAAGAAAGCGAGCTTTTTGACTTACGGAATTACCAGTATCTCATAGTAAAAGCCTAGCAAATTACTTTCAGCCAATTTGTGCTAATTAGCCCTTAATTATTTTCCATGTGCAGCACCTCTTACTTCAGTTTGCATCTGTTCTGCATTCATAGTAAAACTTAAAAGTGTCCCATCTTGAGTATCACATTATCTTGCAAACTACTGAATTTTCCTTCTTCTTTGCCTGGTGGCATTTCTGCAGCCAAGCTGCTGAATTAGATGATTTGTTCACTAAAAATAACCAACTTTTTAGTTATTGCATGAGGTACCCACAGTGGTTTCCTTTAGGTAGCTCCCTTTTATCCTGACATAGGAATTCTGGGATGGTGGCTGCAACCCTAAGGGTGTGAAGTGCTTGTCTTCAAAGGCAAGAGCTGTTGGTTTCACTGTAAAACACTGCCTCCCAGTAAAATCACTGCTACATGTACATACTCTGCATACAAGTTGTACATAACATTTAGTTTCTGCATATTATTTTTCCCACTTCCAGTATTTACTGTCAAACTACTTTCCAGCCCTGACATATTTCAGCCCTCCCACCTTCCCTTTTTCTAGGTTTTTTTTTGTTTGTTTTTGTTTTTTGTTTTTTTTTAATGGACCACAGCAACTGTACTCAGTTTAATGGGACTCTTAACCTGCTCTCAACTTTTTCCAGCCTTCTCCCCTCATCCTCCTCTGCCTGGCCTTTGTTCCTTTCTTACCTGCTCTATTTATCTGTTATTCCCATCCGCATCTTTGTCTCTTTTTTTTTCACTTCAGCTGTTGCTGTATGTCTGTCTGTTCTTGAACTAGTTCTCCTTCTCCTCTGTATTTGGACACTATACAGCAATTCCGGGAAAGATAACTCTCGCTGTAGTTGCTATCTAGGAAAAGAAATGCATCTACTTCTAAATGCAGGTGGACAGTTTGTTTTGACACCAGTAATTATCTGTAGTATTAATGTATAATAATTATTTGGTATTACTGAAATTAGGAATAAAAACAGTTCATTGCGGTTCAGACATGACTGTCATGTAAAAGTACTGCTATTAAATAAGTTTTCTGTATATTCCAGGAAAAAGGGGGAGCTTGGGTTTTTATTTTATACCAGCTGTTCCCCTTTTTCAGTGACTGATTATCTGAAGATTCTGTTTTATTCCTGGAATATTTGGGATTAAAAAGACCTCAAAAAATGCCAAGAACCTTTAGCTTCTCACATAACTGAATTGAGTGTGTTTCAACAGAGGGATATACTATGTGGTCAATAATTGTATATAACCCATTTGCTGCTAAAGAAAATACCCCATCAAGAGATAGAAGAGTAACTAACACATTGGGATGTTTGAAAGCATATAAAGCAAGATAATATCTTATTCATCCAGTTGAGACAGATTTCACTCTATTCATCAGATTTATCTTTGCAAAAATCTCCTTTATTTGCAATTTAAATTTTGTGTCTTACATTCACAAAGATTCATGTATCATGAGCATCTAGAGTAGTATTCCCAATATGAAAAAGTGTTTCATTCATTAATAAAGGATTGTTTTACAACTCATTTCTACAGTACAGGTATTACATGTAGTGTGAGTGTATCATCAAGAAACTTTTGAATGTATTCCTATTAATATGTCTTTTTTTTCCACCTAACATTCTATCAAAAAGAGAAAATCCTATCAGCATCACTAAATCCTTCTTTAAGGTTTCATTGATCTTAGCCTTAGAACAACATTATAAAAAGAGTCCTACACACAGATAATGTCTAGAGGATTTTGGCTAATCTTAGCACTCATTTTAGATTAGATCTAGTCATATTCAGACATGTAACTATTCTTGTAGATAACATATGCCTACCAGTGTTTACCCTTAATTAAGATGCAATAATTGCTTCTGTTACCTTCGGTCCTAAAAGAGTAATGCCAAATATATTCATAGACCTTTGATGATAAATGTCTTGTAGTCAATGTATAGCATTCCAGGCTCAGGATCAATTCTCCCTGATGAGGAATTCTTTCTAACGGTGAAAACTTGTGCAGGGAATAACGTAATCTTCATGCATCCTAATGTTTCAGACTGTACTTAGGTATTCAGCTCATTTCTTTATTCTTTAGTTTCCATTCTGCAGAAACTTATATATATATATATATATATGTATATATAAAGATTATTCAAATAGCTTTTTGTCAGTGAGTGAATTATTTTTGAAAGGACAGCACATAAGAAAAATGTGGAAATTACCATAAAAGTTGAAGAAAAGATTTCATTTTCACTGTACCAGTTTTCAGATGTCAGGCTTTAAATAGAGTTACAAAGACTAAGGTAGCAATATAAGGAAACAAGAATTTAGACTCCAGTTTTAAAATAATATGGGTAATACTCTGTACCTCAAATTTGTCATTTGGTTGCATAACTCTTCATGGACTTTCAGGATATCATCAGTTTTCAGGGTGTCTTTTTTTATCTCACATGTATGCGTATTTATCAGAATGTCTACATTTTCTCTTCCTTCTAAATAAAGTTGTATGCAGTGATATTTTGGGGTATCTTTTATTATAAATATATAATGTTATCTAATGCATTGCTTTTCATAAGGGAAAACATAAGTCTCCAAGGGTGTAACATTTGTTTACAGCTGGCTCTTTTTCTCTGTGAGAACATTTTGCTTTGCATTATTAGTTAATAGCAAGGGAAAATGGAGAGCAAAATTACTGCTGCATAAACAAGCCTGTTACACAGATACTAGAGATTGTATGATTTTTTTTTTTTTCTTTTTCAGGGTAGTTTTTGAATATCACAAGGGTTGAGCTTACGCAGTTTACCAGCCATAGTGATGGCAGAATTATTCAGGGCTGAGTTCTTAAACACATTAAAGTTGGTGATTAAAATTCCCTTGGCTTAAGCATTGGCACAATAAGTCTTAGACTGTCAAAGGGATTTGTGTTGTGTAGCTAAAATGCTACTTTTTTTTTTTCCCCAGCAGCTAAAGAAGTGGTGTCTTCCAGTAGCAATTTTTGGTAGGAGACTGACAAAGTATCCTTCTGAAAATGCTTTCAAGTATATGTTCCTTGTATGTCCTGACTGACAATAGGGCTCGATAACGTTATACACCTCCTTCTTACATGGATAACATGATATAAATAACATGACATAAATGAAAGCTGCAATAGCAACTGAAGCAGCTGCTGTCTTTTCATGTAAATGTTACAATTAAGTGTTGTTCTGATGAACCAAGTAAGGTCATGTCTTTATGTATTTCTGTTCAAATTACACAAGTTTCAATATAGTGGTTGTTATTTTGTATAATTACTTTATGTCTCAAAAGTCATTAATGCTTTGTTTTAAAGCACCTGTTCTAACTAATGGTGTGTGATGTTAGAAGACAGACAGGATGGGTTTTACTCTGTTTATGTTAAACAATTAATATACTGGAAATAGCACAGAGCCTAATACAGTTGTATTGTGCTATACTTAAATCTCAAATCACCGAGATTTTCTCACCTTTGCTTGATACCTTAGCTACTCTTCCCTTTTATTCTTACTCAGGGAAGCACATCGATCTGTGCAACTTTTTGTATCTACTTCAGACTCAGTGCCCAAGGATATCATTATAATTAAGCCTGTACTACATTCCTGTTTTGCATAAGCATGGCTGTGCATCAGTAGTTTTTCTTTTTTTTCTTTTCTTTTTTTTTGTTTGTTTGTTTGTGGTTTTTGTTTTGAGTCTAATACTGTGTTTGGTATTGTCTCCAAGAAAGTTATCTGTTTGTTTCTTACAAAAGATGGCTTATGTTCAGACTAAGTTGAGATGGTGGGCCTTACTGCATTCCTGTAATAATTAACAGTAAAACTTGTCACGGTCCACTCAGTGGACTCGTGGTGGTTCGTTTACTATGATCTCAAAGTGCAAAAGTCAAGGCGACCACGCCAAGGGGTTATGCTTCAATAAAACAGCACAATTTTATTGTCTGCCTGTAAAGCAGCATGCGATAGGTAGAATGACAGAAAGTGAAGAAAAGATAAAGCAAAAAGAAAAGAAAAGAGGATTATAGCCACCACCACGGGTCCAAGGTGTCCCTGTGGTCCCAGATCCAGACAGCATCCCGCCAGTCCTTCCGATCGTCGTGATCCTTGGTAGGGAAGATCTCCAAAGTTTGGTTGCTAAGGAGCCATCTTTTAAGTCAAACAATACACCTCGCTCCTCCTCTGGCCCATGGATTGTTGCCAGTCTCCAACTTCTTGAGCAAGGCTACCATGCACTTCCAAAGAGGAGTGCCCGAGGCGTGTAGCTTCAGACCAGGAGGTGTGTTTTTGTATTGTAATGATATTATAATGAAGAAAGTTCACTTGAAGTTCATGTTTTCTGGTTTGTTTTTATGACAACGGTTGTGATCCATCTTCTGGACAGCTGTTGTGTGGCCTTCTTGTAGTTGTTCCTTCCAGTGCCAGCTATCAGGGAGCGGCATAGTACTCCTCATACCATGCAGTTCTCCTTCCCAGAGTCTCTGTGTCTCGGTGTCCATGAGGACAACATTCCAACCAGGTCTCTGTTAGCAGTGTTGAGACAATATCGTTCTCTTTAGACTGACTCTTACAAAACTCCCAGTGACTTCACACAGGTTTCTACCACTATATCTGTTTTTTTCCATTTCACATCCCTATCCATTTTTTTTATATATTTAGAGTAACTTAATCACATTATCCTTTGGTAGGAATGGCCATCCTTTATTCATTTTAATACAGTTCATTTGAGGAATATAAAAATATTAATATTAAACAATCTACTGTGTTTTAAGCAGATCATAAATTTTATAGTCAACATATTGCTTATTTAGCCATGAAATATCCAATGTGTATTCTCCTAATCAGGCTTGTTATAATTCCTGAATTGTAGGGCAGTTTGCGATGTACTTATGACATCGGGGTTATCAGTTTTAGAAAGTCTGAGCCAATCGACCTTTCCAGTTTCTAAACCCCGTTCTGTCATGTATATGCTGTATAAGCTTGCACAAGTCCTTTAACCAGTGCTAAAACTGAGTAGCTGAAGTTAGGAACCAGGGTAAGTGGTCTTGGTATTGTGGAGCGTCTAAGAACCTAGCAGCCACAGCTAGCTAAGCCATCAAGTCTTTTGTCTCTATCTCCCCATCAATTAATTCCATTTAATAGTCAACGGTTAAGCCTGAATGTATTAGCACAAACTTGCTTCCCCTTTGCCATCTCTGGAATGGGGATAGTATCTGTACCTAACACTTGCCTGTAAAATGAGAAAACCGGAAGTAATTACATGATTATTATCTGGGTTGTTTTTTTGTGTTTGGTTTTGTTTTCAGATTTTCTAAAAAGATCCTTTTAAATAAATTTTTAAAAACTGATATCTACAAGGCACTGATGATGTTTTCCTACTCTGAAAGATGTGTTGTATATTACACATGCAGTAAGACAAAAGCTTTTGAGAAGCATGTGTCTGTGTATATACTGTGCAGCTGCTTTCTACCTGCACTGACTGATGCTTTTGGGACACACTGGATTCATTATACACTGCATGAAGTATAGTTCATATGTCTGTTTCTGCTTCTTGGAATTAGTGGCATAACTGTTCATACAGAAACCAGCCAGAAGCACTGGACTTGCTTCACAACCATACATCAGCTATGTAAGATACGCACAATTTGTTCCTGAAGGTGAAGGGGATTGAGACTGAAATATTTTACATTCATTTTTTTTCACTTTGTTTCTGGCATTTCTGGATATAGCACAGCAGGTTGAAGACATTAATCTTTTAATAAATTTGGAAATACCATTAATGTTTTCAAAATGCTACCAGTCCATATTTCTAAGCAAATATATGAATGCATAGGAGCACTCTTCAGAGTGCAGATGTAGCAAGTGCCTTGTAGTTTCTGTTGTAGCACGTAAAATACAAAAAAAAATATTGGACATAGGAGTGGTTAGAAAATAACATTACAGTTGTGAAGGCAACTAAAAATCCAGGATTTTCTGTGTTCCTAAATTGCAAAGTCAAGTTTAGATGCAGAAACCTTTCAATTAAATAATTAAGAAGTACTAAATGCTGAGCTGGCTAGCATATTTGATTTTTTTTTTATCCTATGATTTCTATGCATGCCCATTTGTGTATGCATTTGGATGCAATTGCACAAGGCTACACACTATTGGCACACAACTCCTCCTTTCCAGTGGTTTTTCATTTGATGATCCACTCTCTATATAGTTGTGAGCTGGTATATTCATGCCAGACATCATGCAAAGGAGATGAAAATTGGGATAGAAGTGTTAGCCTTATTTCCGGCAATACAGCCCAGCTACCAAAATAACCATCTGGAGTGGCACTTCAGGAAAAGGTATCCAGGGCCTATCAGTGCTTATTGTGTTTGGAAAAGTTCAGAGTCTTTAGTAGCACATTGCTTAGTGATGTCTGCTACAATCTAAACGTGTTAGTTTTTAGCACAAACTTAATTTATTGTTGACAGTGACAATCTCTTCATTAATTTCACTGTGTAATCTTTGTCTGATTTCAAGTGTGTCTGTAAATCTTCTTGCTATTTTGGCAAACAAGTTATTAGCTTTTTCAAAGGTAAAGACATGAGAGCTCTTTGAAAGAGGTTAAGTCTTCTGGAGAGCAAAGTGCTTCGTGAAGGCAGGGGCCACTTTTTCTTTCCTTTGAAGATAATAAAAATATGGAGAGTAGCTGGTCATGAACAAAATGATCAGGGTGGCATAACTAAAGCTTATTGAATTTGTGTTGAGGATCCCCAAAATGGCGGTTCCATTTGTTCCACACAGCTTTATCCTCTAATTCCTAACCACAATGCTGTTTTATTGTGCACAATGAAAAGACTAATTTGACTAAATCCATTCATAAATGACAAAATCAATAGTTCTCCTTTTGAAAGTCACTCAGCATATAGAATATGAGAATTTATGGTTAGTTTACTGTTGTCATGGATGGGTGTCTCTCTCTGGTAGTAACTGATAAAGCAGCTTTTGAAGCCAGGCTGTCTCAATAAAGTACTTAAATCCATCTTAATGTACCCCGGGGAAGCAAGTCTGAATTAACCTAGTACCTTAGTTTTGCAACAATAATAAGGTGAAAGGGAGTATGCAGCAGAAACTGATTATAATAAGTGATACAAAAGGAGACAGCAACAATGAGGCAGCAGTAGAATAGGAACTGGGATTAAGGGATCTCTCACCCAGCCATGTGCAAAAATGTTGAAAATTAATGTTGTATTGTTTAGCTAACAGCTGTCAAGTCATTCAAGTCATTGTAATGTGTAGTATGCTTGCTTTCCTCTTCGTCTCACCAAGAGCATATTAGAAATCATATTCTCTTTCTTCTGAAGAATGACAAAGTTAATCCTTCCTTGCATTGCTGTTAAGGCAAACTCATAGTAAAGGCTGTCTCTTAGATTTGTCAGTTAGGATATTAACGTAGCGTGAAACTTTGATGTTAAACTGGCATTTGATGAGTAGGGGTAAAAATCACTTAGGGCGATATTCTTCCTAGCTGTTTTGTTTGTGTATAGCAGAAGACGCGAAGGATGCAAATACGCCCTAATGCATTTGTGGTGCTACTGTAATCAGAGAGAACGCTGCATTCCTGACATCAGCTAAATACTAAGATATGTTCTTCTGAGAACATATGACACCTAAAAGAGACCAAGGAGGAATCCAATGTTCTGTTTCATTAAAATAATGTTTTCCCTATAATCATAATACAAGAGAAAATAGTAAGAAAAATGTCCTTATTAAACAGACTTGAAAACCAGTATTACCAGACGTTCTTAAAATCTGCTGTCAGGTAATGTCCATATAACTCTACTCTGACATCTGTTGTAGTTTTTCTTCTGGTTATCCTGGTTTGTTGGTCTCTTTTTAACACAGGTTATAGTATTAATAAGTTACACTTGGAGTTGAAAGGATTTAGTACATTTATTTTCTAAAAAGCAATGTTTAATATTACAAATTAAAACTAATCTTTTTTGTGGTAACTCGGCATTTCTAAAATTTTGCCCATGGTAAAAGAGAATCAGAAATCAGAATAGGTTGGTTGGGACATTTTTATTTGTGTTAGATTCAAACTTTGTCCTCGATAAGCAGAAGTTAGACATGATGTCTTTTAGCCCTTAGTGTTCTGTTACAGGTGGTGATAACGATAGATGTTTGGAGCGTTTGCTTAATGCTAGGGAGCAGTTGACTTCATTCTTACGTATTCCTTTTGCTCTGATCATCCTGTTTCTGAGACAGGGCATCTGACCCAAATACTGTGTGAATAATAGGCAGATTTTATGGACATAAAACAGAACAAAGCTTTGCATAAGTTTCTTTGATGTTTACCATCTCTTAGACAGTGCTAAGGCTTTTTTACTTTTTTAGATGCCACTTGACTCTTATGAGAAAGCAAATTGAAGGTATTCTTTCAACTGTTGTGGTGTTCTGGTGCTGATCAGCCAGGAAAACCACCGTGTTTGAACCACGCAGGGGAAGGGGTTTTATCTTTTAAAAAACCCCAAAATACATCCAGTATCAGTTGTGGTAGTTTTAATGTAGATGGAAAAAGAATAATAATTATTTGCATTAGAGTAATCTTAATTTGTAGCTTATAAGTGACTTATGCCAGAAGTAAGAAGCAGGTGGAGCTTGCAACAAGTGAGGATGCACTCGTGCATAACTGTGTTGACAATTGTTAGCAAATACACTTCTGAGTCACTGCAAATAGATGCACTGTTGTCCCGGAGAAACTTGTATTCTCTGAGAACACTGTGCAGCAATGCATGCATAATGAAATACTCCCCTGCATTGGCACTTGATTTTAGAAGAATGCTTCCTCCATTTTGAGTGACTTCACTGAAAAAATGCTGCAAATGCATTAACTGTTTGAAGGCTTCATCATTCCAGACTTCCAGCAATTAAGGAGAACTCACAACTGTGTAGCAACCATTTTTTGAAATAATGATCAAGAATTTCAGAAATAATTTTCTTAGTAATTTGTTGTTACTCTGGACAACATAGGATTCAAGATGGTTATTACTTATAAAAGCAAATTGCATATTTCGTTTCTGAAGAGAAGGACATAGCATCCCTTTACAACTTTGAGCAGCCTGTGAATCATGTGGTAGCTCAGCCCCAGCATTTGCTTCTTGGTGACCTAAGGATGTTTCCATGGTGATTTGCATTTACTGTTTACCCCAATGCTCACCTTGGTATGACTAGCAATACTTGAGTGCTCTGAAATTAACCTCTTCAAAACTGATAGTCACACCTTGTAATCTCTTAACATTCTCGCTACTACTACTCTTCTCTGCACTCTCATGTCAAATCCTCTGTGCAGTATTCTAAAAATTTCTTTGTATGATTCAGTCTACAAATGAGCACTACTTTGTTACACATCATTTAGTTACGTTTTTCCTGTAATCATTATGTCACCCCTTGTGGATAGCGTTGCAAAATATCCAAGATACTTGATACAACACACTAGGGAATATAAAAATTAAGTGAAAAAAGTAAAATGAAGTGAAAGAAAATGTTTTCATACCCAAATATGATTGACATTTTACTGATTCTTTTTCCATTAAAGAAAATTATTTTTTAAACCGTCTGTTTATGATCATTTATCAATTCAGTTAAAAAAACCTACCAAGAGGAATGATACCACATAAAGAGTTGCTGCTGTGAATATATTGCATCTGAAGAGCAGGAACCATTTTGTCACTTCATGCTGTCAGCTGTGCCCCGAGCCTCTGCAGTGCTGCTCCTGGAGGCTCACTGGGAGCGGTACTCCTGCTTTTCTTGGAGTCTTGTTAGTATACGATGGATTTACAGTGAATCACTTCTCAATCCTAGTGGAAAGAACACAGGACTGTTCAGTTATTCCTTTTGCTTTCATACTTACCTGAATTAAGAAAGTTCCTAGACCTTAATACTCCAGAAAACAAAGCGCCCAGTACATGATGAGGTTGAACAAGCTATCATTGCTAAGCCATATTCACCTGCACTGATACTGGTCACAGTCTTCGTGTCAGCTGCCAACTGGTCAGAGGCTAATCCACTGCAGTCTACCTATGATCCATTAAAATATTCTTTCTTCATCCAAACTGCCTTAACACTAGAACAGCTTATGATAGGCTGTTTCCATTAGTTTATAAACTGAAACCATCCTTGACTCAGGCTTTCCATTACTCCACAGACCTTTTTTTCCCCATGCTTTTGGTCTACTAAAAAAGTATTTTTCTAGTATTTACAAGGGAAAGATAAACTACAAGAAACAGTACATGAGGTGCAGATTCTGTAAACAAATACTATTTTTCTCTAACAAGTGGTTTTCTCATCAATCTGTATTTTGTTCTTTCTTTTGGCTGAACCAGGGTCACTCACTCCCGTTGTATTGGTAGCTGTGATTTTTCAAGATTGTCATCTTTATGTAGCAGTAATCTGTGCAATTTTTATTTTTTTTCTACGTGGCACTTTCATCTTTATCAGACACCATTTTCTTTCCTTAGCAATTTCTCACAAATAATATGCTTGCAGCTGTATTTTGGTGCAACTGTAGACATTTGGTGTGAAGTTGGTAGTTAAAGAGCCATATACTGAAGTCTGCACACTCCATTCATTTTAACAGGAGCAAATGTGCGAGTTTTCATTTTGTAGATAGAAATTCTGAGCTTTTTTTTTGTGTGTGGTTAAAATTTGTGACCCTTTTGGTTTTGTTTTTTTATTATTTATTTTTTATTTTTTTCCCAAAAGCTTCCTCAGCTGAACACTTCAGCTGGTAGTTTAGGTTGACAGATTTGTTAGCAGACGGCAGAACAGGAGAAAGCCAGGCTGATGATGGGCCTGGAAGGTACACACAAAAAGCCTAAAATGCTGGTACAGTCAGTGAATGAGAAATGAATGCCAGTGATAGTAAGATAAGTATTGTTGCCAGAAAGGCATTTTTTTAGCAACTGTTCAGTAGAAAGACTGAAAATGATCAGTGTTGGCTACTGAAGGCATTTTAAAGGTATCATAATACACTGAAAGTCCACATCGATTCTTTTAACATTGAAGACAAAGGTGCAGGACGGAGCTATTTAGACAATGACCTGGATACCAAAAGAAAATCTGAGAAGGAAGGTAAATAGCAGAGAACACAAATGTAAGCACTGAATATATGCAGGATTTTTCAGTGATGATAAAAGGGAGAAAGCTTTCAACAGTGTAGCTGCAAGAGCCCATTTTTCATTATCCAAGATTTTAAAAAATGAATAAACTTTTTCTCATGCCTCAGATTTAAAATCCACAGGTTGCAAGACGAATAGATGTTGGAGGGTGGCTATGCATTGATTTCTGAACTAGCTTTTTTATTTGAAAGCCTGTTAAAGAAATGCATTTCAAAATGTAGATGCTCTTTCTAAAAACTTTCAGCAAATGCTGGTTTTATGCCATCATCTCTATGAGATGTGAATTTTTACAGTAGTGCATATTGGTTGCACAGTCTGGACCTGTTGAATAGGATTGTTTACAACCACAGAAACAACAAAACCACTTACTATTGAAAAGCATAGAAAAACTATGAGAGATATGAAGGCTAACTGGGCCAGCTTAGATAAGATAGCCGAAAGGGGGGTTATGTTCTCAGAATAGAAAATGGTACATATTTGTATATAATCTGTGGGGTTGGGGGTTTGTAGTCTGAAATAGAGGTATGTGCCAAGTCTGATCTTCACCTTAAGGGCATTCAACAGGGCATCGACCTCCGCCTACAATACATTAGATATAAATGTTCTATTTCTAAGGCCAAATTCATCCAACTTACAGATTTCCACTAGTGTTGAAAATTGAATTTTACATACATATCCTTTTGTGAAAAATAGCATCAATATAAAAGCTAGCTCAACCAAAAAGTAAATAATACATATTTTCCTTACTGTTTTCACTATGAATCAATGTTTAAATAGTGGAGAAAGTAATTTTAAAAGCTTCCTGGGATTATTTTTTGAAAGATGCAGTGTTTTAATTTATCATTTTAAATGTGCTGACAATAAGCATATTTTAAAACCTTATGGCACAGTGCATCAGGTTACCTAATATTAATTTACTTTTTATAGTTTATTTAATATAGTATTGATCGCATTAGCATTTGGATTAATGACCTTTTAAATGCTCAAAGACTAAAGCAGTTGTCTAGTAAGATGAGAAGACAGTCACGAGACTGAAATAGTTGGCCAATCAGCTTTTTAAAAATAAATTAAAGATTGTGTAAACCAAAGCAATGTTGAAAATTAGGGCTTTCTAATGAGATCATCAGTTCTAAATCAATACCAACAGGGTACACACTTTTGTTTGATGTTCACTATGTACTTGAGAGAATTTCAGTAATCGATCCCTGGCATTCTGACTTGTGGATGCAAAGAAGTCCACCTCAGTGAAGTGTTTAGGACTGCAAAGCAGAACTCTGTGCAAGTACAAGGAATGTAAATTGGACTGTTTCCAAAGGGAATAGCTGAACTTTCATAATCATATGTTAAACTCAGTGAAAATCATACAGTGGATTGAATTTGAAGCTGATCCTTTGTAAAAATAAGGAGATGCATAATTTGCCTAATCTAAACCTACTCAGGAGAAGAATCTCGGCTGGCATTTTCTCTGCTGAGCTCAATAAGGGGATAAAAAATGCAGTTGTGATGATGGCAGTGAACTCAGGAGAGCACAAACAGTAAAACCTTCCCTACTCCAAGTGTGCAGTCTGACACCGGTACTGCAGTCTTCAGTTGCTTTTGCCATATCTGCATATCCATTTCTTGTCATGGTTATTTCTCTATCTTTGTTTCTTTTTTCTTTCCCTTCCTTTCCCTGTCACTGTGAAGACTTTCATGTACTGACTTACAAAAACCCGTGAGCAATTAAGAATATTAAATCAATAATGGGAAAATCACTGCCCTTTATTATTTCACTCTTTGTTTTCCAGGATGTTGAATAACTGTTGGCACTTGTGCTCCTTAGAAATACATTACTTCTTTTTTTTCTTTTTTTTTTTTACTTCAACACACACCCATCAAAGTACTGTTGTGGTTTAACCCCAACCAGCAGCTAAGCCCCACGCAGCCGCTCACTCACTCCCCCGCAGTGGGATGTGGGAGAGAAACAGAAAAGTGAGAAAACTCGTTGAGTTGAGCACTGGGTTGAGGTAAGGACAGTTTAATAGGCAAAGCAAAAGCCACGCACGCAAGCAAGGCAAAACAAGGAATTCATTCACTGCATCCCATCGGCAGGCCATCCCCAGGAAAGCCAGTCTCCATCACACATAGCGGTTATGGGGGAATACAAACACCCTAATGGCGAACATCTCCCACTTCCTCCTTCTTCCCCCAGTCTATAAGCCCAGCATGATGTTCTGTGGTATGGTCTATTCCTTGGGCTGGTTGGGGTCAGCTGTCCTGGCTGTGTCCCCTTCCAGTTTCCTGTGCATCTCCAGCTCTTTTGCTGGCAAAGCCTGAGAAACTGAAAACCCCTTAGTATAAACATTACCCAACAACAACCAAAGCCATCGCTGTGTCACCGACATTGTTCTCACACCAAATCCAAACCACGACAACTGCACCAGATACTAAGACAGAAATTAACTGTATCACAGCTGAAACCAGGACAAGTACACTGTGCATCCCTTGAGTAACTTTATCATTGAGGATGGTCCAGTTGTGACTACGGGATTCTCTGATTGTGTGAGACTGATGGATTCGCAGTCCATCCATAAAAGAGAAACAGTGAGGAATCAGGCTATTGTGGCACCGTGCCTCATGTAAATAAAGTTAGTACAATCTGTGGGGTGTTTCTTTAGTTTTCTTGAAACAGAACTTGTCATTCTTCTGTTCTCTGTTGGATATCCTGAAGAGCTTTTTCAGTGGAGTTACTGTTGTTATCCACAGGAAAATGGAAACTGTAATTTGTCCAAAGCACAAGAATTTGTAAAAAGTTATTTCCTGTTCTTTTAAGCACTGTGAGTGGAAGGGAATTCTGTGCTGTACCTCCAGCTGGCAGCACACTGCACAGAGGACGAGGTAGCTTTAACCAACCGTTGCACTGCTTGGTCTGTGTGTACAAGCCCATATAGCTTAAGCAACTATAGGAACTTATACTGAATGCATCAGATGTAGACAGAGCACAGATAAATGCTGTCTTCAGCTGATTAACCATTCCCTTATGAAGTTTCTGCTGTTTGTGAAATCATGGGAAAGTCTTTTGCTAAAGCACCATTAATTTTTAAGTATGGTTTCCAATATGAAATATTTTTATTTTGGCTATTCATTTTTAATGACTGCATAATGCAACTCAGCAAAACTATACAAAGCAAACCAAGGAAAAAAATATGAAGCTATTAACATCAAATATTTGCATAAAAGCCATGAAATACTGAAGGAAAGGCTTTGTAGGTGACTGGCAGTTCATGCAGTGAAGACAAAATGTACAGAAACTGTCATTAAAACATCAATTTATCGAAACAAACTTACAGTGCTACATTTACTGCATATCCCTTTCTGGCAGAAAAGTTACTGTTGCCTTTAGTTTGGGGATATAATAACAGAGGGTGTTACTGATTTGTTGTGTCTTGGAGCCATGTTCATCAGTGTCCTTGCGAATTCAGTGGATAATCATACCTGGTATCTTACAGCACACTTTTGCCAGTAGCTATGGATGATAGCATTCAGGATGAGTTGGCTGTCCTATCAAGCCCATCAGCTTTGAGTTATTGAAAGCAAATCTCCCACATGCTCTCTTAGCCAGGAAATCTGTCTTCAAAGCACAGATTTGTGCTTTTTGCCTATCCATTATACATGCAAATGACCAATTTTACTTTATAACTTCTAGCTTGTCAGTAACAAAACACCATGGAAACTATAATTTTTACTTGTACTGTATGTACATCAAAGCAAATGCATGACCTTACAGAATACCTTTTCAGATGGTCAAAATATGTGGTCAAAAATCAGCCACCCTTGCATCTGTGGGAGCTGGATTATTTGAAGGGTAGAAGTGTTATATGGACAGATTTTGAAAACTGGTGAAAAAGCAGAGCATCTGTAGCCAAAGTATGAAAGTAAGTTAGCAATCAATATAAGTGTGTTTTACTGCCTTGTTTTAGGATACAGTTCAACATTAGGAGTGGGGGTGGTGTTAAGTAGTTTCAATTATTTTTTAAAGATCTCTGAGATTTTGTTAATTTCCTTTTCACCTGCACCCAGGGCAACAGGACCCAGCAAGAAGAAGAGAACATAGCACAGAATTACTTAGAAAAGACTTCCAATTGTTAGCTCGACTAGTCAGGGAAGTCAGGAAACTTATATATATATGTGTGTGTGTGCATTATATACATATACACATTAATAGTAAAGTAACATTTGAAGATGAATTCATAGAAGAACACATTTAACCACATAAATGTGCAAATATGCAAATGTTTATTTTCCTTTACTAATGTACCGCAGTTGGCAGTTGTTCCGGCTGCCCTGAAGACCCCTAAAACGTAAGTGAAGACACTGGTGCAACATAACGTCAACTCCTAAGCTGCTAAATGAGGGATATATTCATAAATTGGTTTTGCATGTTTCAGACCTCTGAGTGAACTCTACAAGTCTCATATTATTTAATGATACTACTGGAAATCAGCTTGATACTTCTCATGAGCAGTACCATCAGAATGTATTTATTCCAGGACCACCATTGATTCCTTTGATCTTCGCATTTAATGTAGGAAGTTTAGCCTAAGAATTATGTTTTCCAGTTCTATTGTAAAAAGACAAAGAGTGTATGTACACTGACATAATAGTAAGCACGTGTATGTGTTTCTGGGTGTGGATATGTGTGCATAAATATATATGCATGTAGATAGCAGATGTTTATTATTATCAGCTATTTAAGGGTCCATGGATAATGGTCACACTTAAGCCCTAATCTTTGATCTTTTTCTCCCCTCATTGACACCAAGTGCACAGCCCTCGTTGCCTTCCAAGGGACCTGTGACAGGCTGATCCTAAGGGCTGGTGAAGTACAGACTTCCTAATGGTTCAAATGGGACTCTGTGCACTGATTAACATTTCATTTTATGGCAGCCCTTTCTTCTGTCCTATGCCTGTATGCTCCCTTAGTGGAGTGAACAGATGTAGTCACACATCTCTTGTGCTTGGCAGAAGACGGATGTCACTCTTTAGAATAAATGTACTTAGTCAACATCAACATCTGCCTGTATGGCTGCCTTCCATCTATGGAGTACGATAATGTTGTCGGGAGAGATTTCTGAATTAATCATTACAGGACTTTGCTTACCTCTGTGTTGTCCGGGCAACAACTTTTTCGTAACTTTTATTTGATCTTCATATTCTTTATTTAAATTTGAAATGTATAAAATATTTCAGCTTCTAGCTGTTAAAACATTTTTTTCAGAAAGTACAATGCAGGAACGTGGTGTGCGGGAATGGTAAAATTTGCCCTATTGTAATAACTGAATTTTCTGATTTATGAAACTCAATTATTTGGAAAAAGACTCAATATTTTGCTTTCAACATCTCGATCTTTGATGGTGTTATCTTCCTTAATTATAGTACATCAGAGTTACTATGTTCACTTTTAAGTGACCTGAGAAGGTGCTGTGCACTTCTCATGATAGCTAGTTGGCAAGTTTTGTCACTATAGATGCATCTTCAGGAAAATATTGTGGAGGTTTTGTGTGAGTCAAGGACATCACTCAATTTCTCTTCAAATTCTTCAGATATATTTACTGAAGCTTTTGCATGATTAGTTGAAAATACTATCATATGCATTAGTAATGGGTCTGTGTCTTTATCAGGCTTTCTTTTCCCCCTACTATTAAAAAAGGGATAAAATAGGCATTGGAGGAAACCCTTCTCGTGGTCCTGTGTCCTGGGGGCACACGATTTTTGCAGTTGTACCTTTAACTACTTTCAGCAGTTCTCTGCATGCTCAAACGGCTAATTTGTGCTGCATTCTGCCAAAGTTTTCTTTGTTTTGTATGTTAAGTACACAGACACGCATGCCAACACATCTTCAGACAACTGCAGGGGACCTCAGACGACCACACGCCACACAGTTTTAATTCCCACCTTAACCATTCCAGAGAACCAAGGGGGCTTGTCCACTGAAAACTTTGCAGAAGGCATGTGTAATAAACAGGGAGAAAATCACAAGGAAGGAGACTGAGATCATCTAGTTTCTCCACAGAACAAGAGTACTAAGTGTTACTGGAAATTAAAATTCTCATGGAAGGTGTCCTGTGTGTGCCTCAGGGAGCAGTCCCCATACGGTCAAGAGTTGCATTCAGTTTCTGTGCCCATTAAATCTTTGTTATCTAATAAGCCTGTCAACATGTGTGTCAAAGAGTGACAGCTCTGACAGTATCCTTGTGATGTTGGCACCTAAACATGGGGAATTAGAGTGAAACCATCAACTTACTTCATGTAGGCCACAAAGTAACTTTCAGAATAGTAGAATTTTAACTTAACAGTTATGGAAAAGAAAGACAGTAATGATATTTCACATGAGATCAGGGCCTGTACCTGTCTATGTTAAATTAAATTGCCTTTTCCACCTGCTTTTTGGAAAGAAACTAATTAATACTCTTTTCTTACATGGTTTCAGTCTGGTATTAAGAAGCTCAACATTCCCATTGATGACTAAAATTAAATAATCAGTCTCTCATAAAAAAGATATGATTAATTAATAAACTTAGAAGAAAATAATTAATTTTCACTTTTAGAAAGCATTTTACTGGTAGATAATATGAAGGCAAAGGACATGATGATATGTGCAATAAAATGCTGTTAAATTCCCCTTTCTCATTTATCTTTTTCTCTCTTTTGTTCTCTTTGTAGTAAATTCTTCAAAGATCATTTAATTTAATTAAAGTTAAGAGAAGTACATAATTCAGATAGGTAGGCTGGAGGTGCCTTCTCCACTGGTGAAATACCAGTGTGAATCCAGGGTCAGCTGCCACCTTTCACTTTCAGAAGAAGGAGGAATGACTTCTACCTGGAAATTGCAGACCTTGCGTTTACATTTCCGTGTAACCAGGGTTTGTGTACGTATGCACATAGTGTAGATTGTATAGATCATTTGTACCATATATGGTTCTTTATTATTTCTTTATATTAGAAATAGAGTAGTGTTTGACCTGTACTGTTATATTTGTTGGCGAATCTAGCAAACAAAATTGGCTTCTCTCTTAGGAAGAAAATACCTATTCTCCCACACTACAAATGGTCCCCTTAACTTCGAAATTGATGCAGTACGTAGTGCTGTAGTATATTTTGTACCAATTCTGTCACTCAGTAACATTTAGGCTTGTCGGTTGAGTACCATGTACAAATGCTAAGTACAATGGATTTGTTTTCAAATCATTTTTAAAAATAAGGAAAAGATAGAGTGTGCTCTTCACAGAAGCTTCCCTGTGAATTTTAACACACTATGATGTAAATGTAATAAGCTTTTGTATGAAGAGTCTAAATAAAACCTGATGTCCTCAGTATAAGTTATTTGCACTAAACAGTCAAATTTTAAAGTTCACTAAAACTACGAATATAGAAAATTCTGAATTATGTGTATATTTACTGTTCAACTAGTGGCTTAGGAATCACTACAGGATTTTTTTTTTTTTTTTGGTTTATCTGTTTCCACGTGGCATCAGTAGGTCCAATACTCCACATAGGTTTTAATAGACATTCTTCTTACAGTATCTCTAACATTGGAAATAATAACTTTTTTTTTTTTTAATCTAGACTGTTACCTAAATCACGTGACCACTTCAATCACAATTTTATGGATAGAATATCAATGGATAAGTTGCAGAAAAATATTACCAGATGCAAAGGATTGCAACACTTTTAAATTGCTGCTTATGTTTGCAACTTCAGGAACTGCTCTAATGTTCAGTGTATATGCAATTACTTCTGACACTGAAGGGAGAAACTGCCCTTCATGAATTTTAATCCAATAGCGTTTTGGATTCTTCTCTGCAGCTTTTTCCTGTCTTCTGCTGTTAAAGCAATGCAGACAGATTGAGAAGTACTTTTCACAATACATTTTAAAAGAATGTACTGCTTGAAAAGTCTACTGGAAAATTTAATTTACATTTTGAAAACTAAACAAAAAACAGTTTAAAAAATTACTGTTGTGAATTTTACATGACATGAAAATGTCTCACTTTTGGTGGTAGGACTCGATCCACCATTGATGAATTTAAGTGAAACTATTGTAATAATGCTAGTAAAATCGAACAATAAAGCAGATTTTCATCAGGTTTTATGTGTATGGCTGAGGTCCTGGCAAGTAGAAAAGGGCTTGGTGCTGAGGGTAAGATACTGTGGCTGATGTGGCTACTCATGTAGTCAAGCAAACAATACATCGCACATTCCACCACTAATTTCACCAGCTGAAAGCAGCAATTTCTAAGATTTGGGTTTTATCATCCTGTTCAGATCAAAGAGGCTTACCAAGAAATCCTCTGATCACCTGTGAACGTAAATGGCTGCTATAAGAAAAGCACTATGATCAGTGTGTTGATACTTTTATTTTAGGAAACAGGGAAGAAAACTTTCAGATAGGTACTTTGAAGTGTTTAGCAGTCCAGAGGACATCTTTTATTTATTGATATATATATACACACACAAATATTTTGCTGTACTAAAATGAAGTTCACAATATACCATAAAAGCCTTTGATATATTTGTTAATGTAAAGGTAGTTTTAGGTAGTTTAGTGACCTTACCATTCTGTTCCTTACCAACTCATCAGAAAATATTTTCCCAGGAGTTGGCACTGTATGTTTCATTTTCTGCAAAGCACCCCGTAGTGCCGTTTCCTGGTTCTGCAGGCAAGAGTACACAGGTCGTGTCTGCTCTCATAACTTCTCCCCAGCCTCGTCCTGCTAAAGGGCTGTGTTGTTGGAAATTCATAGCGGTGTCTCTTAGCCTTGCTCACTGTGATCCCTTCATCTCTCCTTGTTTGGCATTGGTAGAGAAGGCAGTGAAGTTATTTACAGTCCATGCATAATAGGCACATGTTTAAATCAGCACATGATTTAAAGGGCACATTTTGGAAGATTCTCTTGTTACATCTTTGTAGCCTACATATATATTTTTCTTCAGTGTGAACACAGATACCATGAGGCTGACATGTCCTATGTGAGTGTATTTTAAATGCTATAAAACACCTGGCTGCCCCATCTTGACATTCTTGACAGAAACCTCAGGTTTTTCATGCAAATCTTGGAGCCTTTAGTGTAAAACTCATACTAAAAAGAAAGAACTTCATGTTCAGTAAAGACATTATCGTCAGTCTCCTAAAAGCCTAAGCTTTGTCAAGAAGATTCTTAATCCTTTTTTTCCGAGATTCCCCACCCCCACCCCCCTTCGGTAGTAGTGGTCAGTTGAGTTGATGAGTATAACTTCAAATTCTAAATAGACTGTTATGATCACCTGATGTTTAGTGTATCCTTTGAAGATACAGCCTAAATGTCATCACACATTTGGGCTCTAGCCTGATTTTTTATGTAATAAAGATGAAGGTTAAATACCATAAAGTTTATTAAACCAGTCTATAACAAGTTTAGCAGACATAATCTCTCTTTTTTGCAAGTTTGAGCAAGCATGTTTTTCCTGCACAAATTCAGGAACAACCATTTAACTCCCACTGGCTTCAAAGCCATGGGAATTAAGCAGGTGCTTAAAGTTAATGAGGTACTTAATTGCTTTCTAGAACCAAGATGGACTGTTGCATTGCAGGTAGAATAAGAAAATGTCAGATTTCCTTTCTGAGTAGGGAGATTTTTAAGGATCAAGATCTCAGTTGCAGTCCTTCTTTTTACCATTTATGCACAATTTGATGGTTGAAAATTGTAATGTTCTGTTGCAATCTGGGTGGATTCCGTTACAGCATCACTAAAATCGTTCAAGCTTGATAAAAACATTTTGTAAGTTTTCTAAATAGTATAACTGTAACCATGGACGGCTGAGTAATGCCTAAGCATTTTATACCACCACTTTTTTAGCAAAATACAGCTCATGCCAAGTCACAGAGACCAAAAAGGTCTACAGCACTGAGGTGAATGGGTTGTCAGAACAGACTTTCATCTTGACAGATGGGGCATATTATGTTGGGGGAGTGGACCAGGGGGAAGGAAGAACACAGATGGCTAGAAACGTGAGTATATTGTTATTGGAAGGAGGCATTTTTATCATAGAAGGTGACTTTAAATCTGGAAATGTTATACCAGATTTTAGTTCTCTACTATGTTCATGAAAATCCAGTCTGTTTCTTGGTACCCTGTGGTATAGTGAGGCATACACTGGCTGGCTGTTGTCATTCTGGTTGGAAGAGGGTTCAAGCAACCCTATCATTTATTTTTTTCTAGAGTTAATACGATCAGATACAAAGCAGGGGGGGTGTTTATTTCTGTCGAAAATGTGGCTGTAGTTGTGGTCGGTCACTGTGAAAACAGTATAGCACTGAAAAGTAAAACGAAAATTCACCTTGAATCATTAATATTGCATTTATGCACTAAATCTTACCCTAATGGAAATCATTAACTATACACATATGCTTTTTAATTAGCATGGCCAACATCTGTTACATTTTCCCCATCTTTAAAGCACAGAGTAATATTTTACTCTTGCATCTAATGTTTGTTACAGCAACAAAGAACCCATTTCAAGAGAAAAGCCAATTTTTACCTTTGTGTCTCAGACTAACTTTAAACCGTTTATGGTATTTCTATTTAGAATAACTCCAGAGGTGTGTCTATTTATCTTCTGCATTAAAATTCAAGTAAAAGGGTTAGCTTTTGGCTTGCCTTCTGGGCTAAGCTGTGCAGCAGACATGCTTCTCTGAGATAATTTGTTTTCTAATTGCCATTCGTTTGCTGAAATACAATTAAAGTTATTGCTCTAATATTAACATCAACATCTTGATTGCCTTATCAGAATATGAATATGTATTTTTCTTACTGTGCTTAGAGACATCTTTCACTAACTTTCTCTGAACATGTAGCTCTTAATTAAAGAGAATTTTTAATTCATCTGTAACAGCACTTTTCCAGCAACTGTTGCCAGTTTGTTGGAGGGTCACCTTACATTCATGTCCAGGCTGACATCATATACTGCCATTACACCAGGCCACATGTTAATCCTGAATACCTGTGCTCATACCTGAATCGGCTCATACCAATCATCTGATCTTTGTGCAATTGCCAAAATTGAGTTTGAAAGCAGGCAGATCTAAGTCAAACAGAGATTTCATTATGAACTGGAGTATGGCAAGCAGCCGTTTGAAAGCACTGACCAGCCAGTTTATCTGAAGTGCACCAAATGAAAAGGGGCGCTCAGGCCACAAGATGAAAAACATATTACTCAGTTTACTTAAAAATAATGCTGGAGTGTTACTTGGTAGTACAGCTCTGTGCTCCCCTTATTTTGTTTGTGGTTTACAGAACCATTTATTTACTGTAGTCGAAACAGAATTACCAAAAGAAAATGAGCAGAGTTTTATTTTTAAAATGGTCTTTATAAACTTTATTACTTCAGCTTTCTTTTTGACAGTACTTTACAAAGATGTTTAATGAACAGGATTCTTTCAGTCAGTAAAAGCAGGAGAATGTTCCAAAATAGTTACATAAATGAACAGACCACTTGGGATGGCAAAGAGATATAGTGAAGAAGCTGTCCCATTTGGTGATGAAATTGTTCTTTTTACTCTAAGAGAACCTTTTAAAATCTTTTTTTCTCATTTAGTAATTTTCCTTTTATGATAGTGTATCTATTTCCCATACCTCATTAGTTTCTGAGCACATATGAATATCCCACTGAGTTACATAGAAAATTATTTTTTTTGAATATGATAGAAATGCAAAATTGAATCCTAGTTTTAAAAAAATAATAATGAAATTGACATTTATGCTCTGGTGAGTTGTTCTCTAAAATGAATTCAATGTATAATAATCAGCAAAAATTAATTTGTAATTTATATCATGAGGGGGTAATTGTTCCATGATACAGAATATTTTATTTTAAAGCTGTAATAGCAGCCTTTATTGACCTTTCGACAGACCTCAGATAGCAGGGATCAAGCGTGTGTTTCTTTTCTCTGAGGGATAACATATTTATGTATTATTACAGGTTTTTGACAAAATGCTGAGATCTTTGCTTTCCAGTCCTTTTGTTAGCCTAAGTAAAATCCTTGGGTTCTGTGTTGCCTCTTGGTGGTGATGGTGGGGCATCTGGCTTTTTTAGCCCTGATAATTCAGATTTTCTTCTGTCTTTGAGCATGTTGCTACAAACTATCCAGTACCTAATCTCTGCACAGTCATTCATGTCAGAACTGAAGATAATTATATGGTTGTGCTGTTGTGGTCACACAACACATAATAAATGGAAATGTGAGAACCTGCCATAGATTGGGGGTGGTGGGGGGGGTGGGATCTGTAATTGTCAGAGAAAAGGAAAAAATGAAGAAAAAAAGGGATTGCTGGAGTTCGTTATACTAAATGTGTGTCTGCAAAGGAGGATGAACAGTTGACTAGGACCAGCTATTTGTTTTTCTCCAAGGTATGAATTTCCTTGTTGATTTCAAACCTACACATACGTTTGAATTTAGTTTCACACTGTCTTTTACACCTTCATGAGACATCTGTGCAGACCAGACCAGATTCACTCTGCAGATTAAGGGTGCCCAGAAATTCCTAGTCTGTCTGTTAAATATAGTAACACACTTGCATATGGTGTTTTATTCCATTAATAGATTATATTCTGGATTAATACAAGTCAAACTATCAGTGATTCTGCATTTTATTGAAGAGAGGCTTCAAGTGACACAGAAGAATCAATCAACCTATGGATAAAAAGCATGATGTTCAACAGATGTGCTTCCAGACCATACATTAATAGTGTGGTCTGGATTTGGATTTCTAAGCTTTAAATTTTGAGACGTAAGATTAATAATACTAGTCTATCATAGTAGGCTTCAGCTATGCCTTTATAAAAACAAGTCCATTTAGCAGTAGTTGCTGGCTTCAAAAAGAAATATGCTGGTAGTCCTTGGAGAGATTTTTCAACAAAAAAAATAGCAAAACTGCTAGAAATACTCTGCTGTGATGAAACTCCTAGGATCACTACATTTCCTTATTAGTGCAGCAGTTGTGTAAGTTTTTTATATGAGTCCTACTATGATAAAATGTATAACACTTACTTAGAAATTTACACAGGAGTAACTGCAAGCCTTGCAGAGTGTATAAGCTCTTTCATGTTTCAAGAAACTAGTGTTTCCTATTGCTATGCTATCTCATGTTTGGAATTGCCTAAAGTGCCTTTTTAGTGCATAGATGCTGCATAAAAATCAACTTGCCTCATTGATTTCAATGAGCAGTTCCAAGGTCAAATGTTATTCAGCTGTAAAATTATCTATTAAATTTTTTTACGAAGGGAAACCATCTGAGTATTGAAGGACAAGATAACAGTCCATTTACAGAATACAAAAGAATGCATTTTGTTTGTTCAGCACATCATAACAATAGGGATGTGCTTTGCTCCTCAACTTCTATTTATAGCATTACAAACCTTAGGATGATCACCAGTCATGAACAACGTACAGTTAGAAACAGAAGACTGTAGAAATATGGTTCTAGATATATCACAAGTATATGAAGAATAATTAGACCTGGAAAAAGGGAGGAAAGCTTAAGACTTCTTGAAAACAGCCTAAAACAAGAAATAAAATTGACCAACAAAACAAACAAACAAACAAAAAAGACCATTAAAAACACTGCGTGAACAGAAGATAATTTTAGAATTGTTTTGTAAAGCATTGGATAAGTATGGGTGGGGAGAGAGAGTAAACTCCTTCGATTCTGCCTAGAGATAAAAGACAGTTTCCAACAGATCTTCTTTTTCAGGGGGGTGTCTGAGCTGTTGCATTTGTATTTTTGAAGTTATTTTTCAAAATAACTTTTGTATTTTGCTTGGAAGTAAAAGGAAATGATCAGTTTTTTTCAAAATGTTTTAGCAAAAGGCTATTTTTGTTTGATTTTTTTTTTGTTTTAGTTTTATATTAGAATATTTTTGCTAGGAAGATTCAGTCAGTCCTACAAATAAAGCTGTGATCTCCATGTATACAAGATGGGTTCGGGCAGTAAAACCTTAAGCAGAGTATGCTACCTCTAGAAGCCAAGTGCTGATAGTAACCATGTTTTGTTAACATGTAAGAAAAGAGTAAGTTAAGTCCTTCTGCTTCATAGCTGGGAGCCATAAGAAGACTGTTCAGAGAGTGAGACTGAGAGAGCAAAACCCTCCCAGGCAGATCAGCAGGAGGTAGAGAAAGCTCCTCAAAGTCTAAAAAGTGTTTGTCTGTATTGTACTATCCACTTTTTCCAGTCATGAATGATATCTTGGTTTCAACAGGAAAAACTCCTCTCCAGGTTTCTGTGCCTTCCCTTGGTAAGAGATACTTAGCTTCTATCAGTCTCTCATTAAATCCCAGTCTTCATCAGAAGTTTATGGTAATTTAGATTACAAGCTCGAGAAATGTTGTTAAATTTGAAGAGTCCTGACTCTACAGTTAGTGTAGTCAGGCTGTAGTGGAGTCCAGCTGATATGAGGCTAAACCTGGATGGCTTCTGTCTCCCTTGTCTACAAAGCCACGGTCAACATCAGGTAATTGAACTAAATATCTCCAAATCAGCTGCTCACAGTGTTATTTCCTAGTGAAGACTTCCCTGCTTACCTCGAGTATGAACACTCCCATTTCCATTACTTGTTTCATTTGGCTAGTTACTTAGCTAGATTTGCCAGAGAAGTTCAGTAGCAGTTACTGATACTCTCTGCGCACACAGTAATCTCCATCTTTGAGCTAATGCGTTGAGATAACCATTTTCATATGAGCAATTACTGGCTCACCTGGTGATTGTAAAAATGTTTCCAAACAAATTGTAACATATTCCTTTCCACTGCATGAGTGTTTCCCGTGGGACTGCACAGATAACACAGATGTGTCAGGATAACTAGCAATTTTTTTATAATGTAGTAAAACAAATTGTGTTTTTATAGGATGGTCTTAATGTACAGTAACACAAAATTCTTTAGAGAGGCATCAACAGTAAACTGAAGTTAAAAGGAAAATTTTACAGACGAGTTGCAAAGAGGTTGAGTTTTCAGGGAATGATGAGGTGTGTGACTGAACTACTGATATGAGTTAGGACAAATGAAAGAGTAACTGATAATTATGAAGCATCTTAGCTAAACTGAATGATTTTCATGCCCTTATTTCTGTGATTAAGATTTTATCCATTAGCATACAATTTTTCAGCCTAGACAAACCTAATGGAATAATAGTTATAGCTCTGTATGTTCAGTTAGATGTGGAGAATGGATCGTATCATTTATCTCATTCTTTCTTGACAACAGCTTAACATTTATTACAGTGGTCTGCCCTGCAATATTTCTGTCTGACATTAAAATTATGACTTCCGTGATTTTATCATAATTGTTCTTAACTCTCTCTGAGAAGTAATCAGCAGTACCAAATCAGAGCAGAGGTAGGGAGAGAGAACTTTTATTACCGTATCTGATTACTAGCAAGAATAAACTATTACTTTTTTCCTGTTACTTTGTCATGCTTATATGCTTTGAGCAGCATGGCTACAGCAACTAACTGCAATTAGCAGTACAGCGGTCTCTAGGACAGACAGAGATAAATAAGTGGTCTGTGTCCTCGGTATTTCCCTGTTAGGTAGTTTTAATCGGTTGTGTACTTTTGCTAGTGTGCTGGCTGAGTGTTATTATAACACTGTCTGAAAACTGGAATGTCAAAATAACATGATCTAGTATCTGTGTCTCTTGTTGCTTTTGCAGAGCGTTGTCACTCTGTCTATATAATTTCAGGCCTTTATGCATAAAAGATCTTTGGTACTTAAAACACAGTTATTTACAGAATTCTGCTGTAATGAAGAGCTTAAGTAGGCTTTTAATATAGCTGTTATCTACTGCATTGCATGCAGTGTGTCGCCTTAACCAGGGGAAGACATTCTCAGTCTGTGTACTGAAAAGCTGATCAGTAATTTTGCTCAGACTGCTAACCCCGAAGAATATTAAATTACAATTTCACAAAGGGAGCGTTTCATAGGCTTCACTGGAAACCTGGAAATTTGGTTTATGTTTATATTTTTCTTACCTGCTTCTGATAGTGCCTCTCAGGTGACATTAGAGCTCTGGAGTTCCCCGTTTGTCTACAAGATAATTATACCAGTTATCAATGCCATTATCAGGGGCTGTTCTTGGTATTCATACCATTTTCCCAGCTCAGGGTGGAGCTGCGTGCCATCATAAGATGTAGTTTAGGCCTTTAGATGAAGAGCTGTCCTTCAAAACTTTCAGTTAATATCTTTACTATTATTATTTGAAGAAAGGAATGTTTTTACAGTTAAATCAATATGCCAGTAAGATCAGAACATAGTGAGGACTAATGGTTGCAAAGATTTGGAAGTGGTTTTAATGAATACTCAGCAGGCAAGAAAATATGCTTTTATGTTCGCTCCAAACAAAAATACACAAGCTGAGGAGAAAAAAGAAAGGCTGCAACCAACCTTATTAAATGAGAAGTGGCTGTGAAATTATTTATTTCATCTAAACTAAATAAGACCAATTATTGGATCTCCATACGAAACACAAGAGAAGTTTTCAGTGTGCTTATGGAACAAGGACCTAGTTTGTTAAGGAATTACACAGAGCCAGCTTGCAATTAAGTCATGCTTAAAAAAAAAAAAACACAACAGTTTTTTTCCTGATAAGTAGATTAATTGAAAGCCATGCCCATAACCTTAGGGGCTGAGATCCTGTTCTATTTATATTTTAGTGTGTATTTCTATAATGCTATATAATAGATGTTATTTATTATATAATTTAATACTGTACTCACTATATTGTATTATATTTATTGGTATCTACCCAAGTGTAGGATATTAGTAAGTGTCTTTACACTGAAAAAAAATGTCTCCAGCTTGCATAGTGAATCAGGTCTCCTGGTTCCAGGAGACGCAGCTCAAAAAGTTCCACCATATTCCCAGGAATACTTTTTTTAGCATTGTTGAAGAGTCCAGAAAGAGTGGAAGAACATCTCTTTGACACTTCTAAAATTCATTTTTGGAATTTCAGGTTTTTCTTTCTAGTCCACCTTCCATGGACCCTCTGAGAGGCTGTGTCTTGCAGGCTGGTATGTCAGGGATAGCTGTGTGCGTAAAGTGCCGTCTTACGTTTAACTTTCTGTGAAGTCCCAGGTTATTTAAATGATGTGGTTGGACACATGCCCAGAAGGAGGTGAGATGGAGTACATGATGGAGCGGAGTCTGTGGTGGTGGGTGAGTGGCAGTGAAAAGGGGGCACAGGGATGGCCAGGTAAGAGAAAGGATGTGCAGTACCTCAAGCAGAAGTTCAAGCCCTCTAATTTGGAAGGCGATTTTAAGTCCTTGTTCTGCTGTACTCTCTGTGTGAACTTCAACAAATCACTTAGTCCCTATGTGCTTCAGCTCTGTGTCTGCAAAGTGGATATAATAGCATTTACCTACCCATGGGGTTACTGTGAGGACAGCTTTATTAAAAGGTTCAAGCAACTTGTAAATTATTGCAATAGATGCACATAAGAACAGCAGTGTAAAGCTGGGGTCACCCCTAGACTCCGCAAAACAAACACAAGCATTTAGGGTTTTTTTCCTGGTAAAAATGTGAATCTTTTGAACAAAAATAAACACATCAATGTGGAAAAGAGGGTCTTAAACTATAGTCAGAAAAATAATTCCCAGACCAGTTTAAAAAGTCTGAACAAACACTACATCTGTTTCCCAAGTTATTGATGGAGTCTGTCATCAGGCTCATGTCTGCCTTTCAACATCTTCCAAAACTTTATTTCTTTCTAAGTGGTTTCAGAAGTCAGGAAAAAATTGGCTAGTTGTCATTCCAGAAAAAAAATACACCTTTTAGCATGAACTTCGTAACGTAACTATAAAGCAAATAATAACAAACTTGCATTATACTGGTCAAACACTGCTAACCATGTGGTAAAATTACTTGTCTTATTTATTAGCACTAGCAGTACCCTTTCTGTACCTCTATTTACTGTAGTAGGAGAAAGATTTCAAACTACTGTTACTTTAAATGACTGAGACTGAAACTAAGCATTTAGCAACAGAGAAACATTCATTGCTTTCACTATTATTGTCTATAAGTAAGCAGGCACCAAGACTTACTACTTGTGGTCTGGTACAAACACATTAACTAACTAATTATGCTTCTCACTAAGATTTATTTTATTTACAGTGATCTTTATAATATCAGCCTATCACTTCCTAAAGCATGACTATCTCTGAGGTTGGCTGCAGCAGCCTGACTGCTAACATCATACCAGTAATATTAATTATCTGGAACTACTGCTGCATTATTGCTGAAACCAGACGGAGTTCCTTGAAAGAGCAAAAAGGAAAAATGTAACCCTCATCTATCTATCTTTCTTTCTCTCCATAATCTGAGGTGTGAGGGCTGGAGGATGGCAAACAGTGCTACTTTCTCCTCTAGAAACAATCTGCTATTTTTAGAGTTGCTTTAACTGGCCAGTTCTGACAAAAATTCATTTGAACAGGGTGGTAAAATCAAATTGATCACTGGAAAAAAGATGTTGGAATTTGGAGATACGTGGGTTCAAACTCCCTGTTCAGTTCTAGATTTTCTGCAGGAATCAAGACAAATCAGTCAGGGCTAAATTCACGGAAGTCCATACTTTAGGTAGTCAAAAGTCTTAGCTAAAGCCAAAGTCTGGAAGCACCTAACATCCAGCTTGTCACATTCTAGCAGTGATGTTCTCTATGGACATTTAGATGTTTAAAATGTTTAGTAGGCAGGAGATGGTTGATGCATTCTCTTGGTATTGACAAACAAAGCAGTCTTTGTGAAATGGAAGCGAAAGCTTTCCTACCAGCTTAGGTCTCGGGCAAAATGTATCAGGAGGAGGAACATGATTTTATAAAAAAATAGGGCTTATATCTGGTGCTGTAGGGGTTAAAACATTCAACTGACATAGGAAAAACATCTCTGCTTCAGTAGATTTGATTCTCGCCATCTATCCCTTAAGCTCACCTTAGTAGAAGTTCTTCTGGTCTCTATTGAAGGTGCACTACTTCATATTCATAATGAAATAGTAATGCATGGGTGAGGAGGAGGATGCGTGCCAGATTCACTGGTCATACAAAGGCAAGAACTGAACCTGTTGAAACCTCCCTGTTTTTTTTTTTTTTCTTCCTTTTTTTTTAATTCCTAACAAACACAGCTGAGAATCTGGAAACACTTCCAAAAGGCTTATTTTGATATGAACCAAAGTTCTGAAAAAGCTGTGACACACCGCTTTTTACTCCATGATAAAGATGTAATTTCAAAATATGTTCTAGTGTTTCTTTGTGTCTTAGTGGCTCCTTGTGTCAGATGCACAACCCAATCTGATTATATTGAATACTACTAATGTTAGCTGTCAGCTGCTTTATACCGCCTGAGTGCACTGAGCTTGGTGACAGGATAAAAAGATTTTCCTATAATGGCATAAGAGAGAATTGCAGTCATTTGGAAGCTGCAGTCTGTTCCTTCAGCAAAAGACTGGATACTTCCCTAGAAAAAATAGTGCACTCATTAAAACATCAAAACTCTAAGTTCCAAGATATCTGCTGCTTTTTTGAATTACAGCATGTGTAGAGTGTGAGATTTGATAATATTTCACCCTGATTATACTTTTGTAACCACCATTTATAATTTGCAGACAATCTGGGGGGGACAGGGAAGCTCTGGGTATTATTGATTTACACTGTTGAGATCAATGTTATAAGCATATTTGCATTTGTAAAATAGATGGAATAGCTTTATTCTTCTCCCTGAAGTCCTAAATCAATGTGAAGCTTGTTTTCTTTGCTTCCGTTTTGCTCTTTATTACAAAAACTGAAAAACTCAAAATAAAATATTAAGATATGCATATAGCCTAGTCTGCCACTGCTCAAGCTGTACTGTGAGTAAGAAACACCATACAGGTATTTCATTTCAGCAATATTTTTATAAACACAGCCTCTGTGGGGCAATATCCCAGAGTGTTATATGAGAAATCATAAAATATTACAAAGACAATGACGGCAGAGGGGGAAGGAAGATTATTTAGGGAAGGAAAGACTTCATTTTGTTTTCGAAAGCATTCTGTTGTGCAGTAAATTAAACATCAGATGCAAGAGTTTCATATGGCAGTTGCAGTAGCCTCCAGTGCCCTCACACACCACAGAAGGTGAAGACAAGTGCTTATGTAGCATGGACACAAGCCAAGGAGCCATCACTGTAGTAAGCATATAGAGCTTTTTCATCATTAATTCTTCCTTTTCAAAATACAACCAATTTTAGTATTATGGATATCTTCAGTTTGCTCTCCCTTCTTAGATTTTATTAGCAACACCAACAGGCATTGTATGTGTGCAGTACTGCATTCAGCTTTAACAGAGACCTTTGCTTTGTCTTCCAAGGGCCCAGTCAGGCAGCTGTGAGAGTACAGATGTTTACACCCAAGCTGCATTTGCCTAATCACGTTTTCGGTACACTCTGCTGATGAACATTGTTCCCATGTCAGATTTGTTGGCTTCCAAGTATCTTGCCTTCTGATAGGTTTTTGAGCTTTAATTGGAAATCTGTTGTGTAATTACAGATCGGGTTTCATGGTGTAGCATTCTAGCAGTTGTCTTGACTTACTGTGTCCTCACTGCTTTTTATGCTTGCTAATGATTTAGTTCCTCCTATTTGAGGAACTCTGAAGGCTATTTACGATGTTTAGAGAATGAAGAATAAGAAACCAGTGAGATGGCTGATCTGACCAGATTTTTGTTTCTTCTCTGTCACCTTCTCCTCTTCCCTTTTTCCCTGCTTTCTAGCATGCAACTAGATATGAAATTCATCTGACCATGTCATATTAATTTCATCACAAAATAATTTTGGAAGAAAGACTGGCAGTAATCACAAATACATGCATACACCTGACTACATATCTTTACAGCTCTTTGGCCTCTCCTAATTTGCAGGAATTTGGAGAAATTGTAGAATTGTTCTCCCTCCTTTGTACTAAGGTTCCATTGAAGACTCAAAAAAATATTGAAGAGATTCTTTTTCCTCTTTATTGTAAGAAGTTAATTTAGAACTTAGCAGTGAGTAACAGATGCTTAAATAATTCTTTCCAATACTTTGTCATTGAACTTTGTCTTGTGTGATGTGCCTTCATTGAGCTTTGTGTAATCACCCTCCCTGAAATTGGCTTCTCACTTTGTACATTCTAAGAAATTGTGTCGTCTCTGCAGATTTTATATCCTCACTGTTCATCTTATTTACCAGTTGTTCAAAGTTCTACTATGACAGTTAGGGAACTCTTTGATTGTTAAACTTGAAATTTTAAATACTGCAAGGAACTTGCAAAGATCCTCCATTCAGGAGTGAATTTCACCAGACTGTCTTAGAATATAGATGTTGTTTCCTTACAATAATTTCCTAAAGCAGTTTCATCTGTGCACCTCTCTGAGAGGCTTACCTAACCGACTGTCATTTTGTTTGGAATTCTGGCACAGCTCTCAGCTCACTCTAAAGCTGTGTCAATCTTCAGGTACTGTTATTTCTTGATCCTCTTTTATATGAAACTGATTCCCTTTGATACCTATCTGGTATTTTATATATATATAGATAGATAGATAGATAGATTTATTTTCTTTTGGTGTCACTTCATGGCAAAAAATATTTTATGTTCTGAATCTCTTTTCCCCACTGCAGTACTCCTTTCAGCCCTTACAAATGTTTCTTCTTTTCTTATGCATATTATAGAAACAATTTCATATACAATTTCAGCATATCCCTTTTTCTCTTACCATTGTTATAGTCTCTTAACTTCATTTACTCCTATATACCACTGTGTTTGTGTTTTCGCTCCATAACCTTTGATTACTTTTTGCAATTAGACGTTTTGTTATAGTATTTGCTCTGCTGGATGTCATGCTATGTACTACCCTCTAAGACAGAACGTTAATGTCCAGGAACAATTTTTTTTCTGTAACTTCTTCCTTCATTTTTATATCCCATTTCCTTTCACCCAAACTTACTTGACTTTCCTAAAGCTCCAGTTCAGTATCCTCTCTTAGAAGTCTTCCACTTTGAAGATAGAAATTGAAAACCATGTGGCTGGTTTTGAACTAGAACTTCATCATGTCTGGCCTTTTTGCCAATTTCATTGATTGTCTTTTAGCTTTTTTCTTTTTTTATTATGTTGTGTGCAAATTCAACTTACAATACTATGCCATACTTCAGTGATGCCTTCCTCTTCAGAATTTATATCTGAAAACTGAGAGCACTAGCTGTATTGGCACATCTGTGTTGTTTGGTTTTGATTAACGTTTGGTCAAATCATTGGTTCTTCCTGCCAGATTTTTCTTCCATTACCTTTAATACTGTATTGTAGATGTAGCTCCACAATGCACATAATGCTAGACCTTACCTGTTGTACATTTCAAACGTAAACCTTCCTCCTTGCATCTTACAGTATTCTCATTTAATATCTTAATATTTGTACAACACTGTTCTCTTCAGAACATAGCAGCAGCGTCTTTATTCCAGGTACAGAGGCAACACTGCATGAGGTAAGGTACAGTTTTGGTTGAAACTCAATAAGCTGCAAGATTCTTTAAGGTCAGTAAAAGAAAAAAAAATTGAAAAAATTTGGCCCAGTGACTTGAAAATTTAGTGTACAAGTTCAAATGTCATTCAACTAATGCACGTGCATTCAGTGCATGGTTAAAGGTCCTGTCATGGTAGGGTTGAAATCGTGGACGTTAACTCTATGTTTTTCTTTCAGTAACTTAAAACTTTTAGCTGAAGGTGTTCAGATTAAACTGGATTCCTTACGTGTTATATAAGAAATATTTTATCAGCTCTGACTGCTGAATCTTGTCTTAAGGTCTTTGATCAAGATGGATTTAAAAAATCTAGGAAGGATTCTTTTGAAAAGAATTTTTAACAAGTGGTAACTTTGTTTGTGTGTTAATGAAATCTTTGATGGCAGTTCAGCAATCTGGAAGTTAAGATCTTCTAACAAGCACTTCCAAGCAAGCACCATATTTTGTATTTGGTAAGGGACTGGCTGACATCTCTTCTTGTGTACTGCTGTTGTTCTTCTAGTATATTTTTGCCACAACTTTAAAAAACAAGCAGACCAAGTAGTTAAGCAAAATTTGCAGAGTTTTTAAGAGATTATACCGGGTATAGATATGTATCTGCATGTTCCACACATTGACCACCTAGGGAACTAGAGATTTACTTAACCTCTTGCCTTACTTAGCTTTCCAAACACAACTAAAAAAAAAAACCAATCAGCAGGTTACTGCGTGAAAGAGACTTACATTACATTATTGTAAAGTCTGTTCAAGAGATTACAAATTCTGAAACAAAACCTCTTCATTTAAAAAATTCTCAGTGGGAAATGAATAGAGAATAAAGAACACTTTGTGAGAAAGAAAAATAAAGGCAAATTTAAATTTGTCATCCTAATTAAAAGCTGGTTGTGAAACAATCTCGAAAACAGTTATCATTAACAACAAAATACACTTGAAAAGTAAAATTATATTCATAGACTGCTGATAAATTAAAAAGAAAACCCTGTAGATCTACCTGCATTTTGTGTTTAGGTGAAATGATGTCCCATCAAGACCACGAGCAAAACATGCATTCATTTGAAATTCTCAAGGTTAATAAATATCTCAGCAGTATTATGTTCCTACTGACTTAGAACATAAACATTTACCTTTTATACATTAACTACTCTCAATTTCATTGACAAATTGATGCAAATTTTCAGTGCAGTTGTAGTTACAGTGATTACGATTCAAAAAGTAAACATTGGCAAGATATGATGGTCAGTTACTAGTTAAATCCTGCATTTAAATACAGGAAAGAAACACCTACCTTGTTTCTTGGACTTAGATGCTTTGGAGTAATTGCAATTGCAAATGAGGATTTTAGGGTATGACAGTTGCTACTGCATAGAGAGGACATCTTGTGGTACCCTGTCTCTTGGTGAAGACTGCAAGAAATGATAGTAGGTATTTTACTGATACTTGCAAAGGCAGTAAGATGAACTGCTGTCTGGGGGACTCGTCTTTTTCACCTAAAGATGAATTACAGGAGCTCTGCACGGGTCTGTCAGGGAGCCCGCTGGCATTGGCGCCATCAGACATGAGGGAAGCTTCTGGCATCTTCTTATAGAAGTCAGCCCTGTAGCCCTGCTGGCTACCAAAAGCTTGCCACACAAACCCGCTAGATTCAAAATGAGAGCAAGCAATCTGTGTGTGCTTTCTTCACTCTAACTACTCAGCAGCAACAGGTGCTTTGGTTTTGTGATGAGACCAAGTGCTGATGGTGGAGAGCCAGCAAATGGAGAAGAGGCAAAGAGCTGTCCAGTATCTCATGGTAGTGGAACTCTACCCCCTCCAGATCCATTTAGCTCTTTATCAAATATACCAGGAAAGGAGAAGGTGGTTAATCAAAAGAGAAAAATCCTGCTCAGGCTACAGCCAATGCAGAGTGATCACTTCTCTTCATTTACGGCACAGGGAGTTCCTGCTTGTCCTGCCCACATTCTTCACTTACAGTGAGTTTCAAACAGCCACTACAAATATCAGCATATAAACAGAGGGGGAGAGAGGGGAAAAAAAGAAGAGAGATCTTAACGGTGACAGAGGAGGTTGAGGAATGGAAGGGTAGTGGGTTCTAGGGAGCCATGGGGAGGTTGAAGAAGAGGTCCATTGCCCTTGCAGAAAAGTAGCACTGGCTGGAGCATTCTTTTGGCTTGCCATTGACAACAGAAAGAAACAGCAGCCCCAGTGATGTCAAATATCAGCAGTTCAAGTGTTGTTGCTATAGTAATATGCTAGAGGAAGCAACCTGATATGCATATTCAAGATTTGCTGTAGGGTACAAATCTATCAATGTTGACCCATGAAAACAAACTGGCTGAAAATCCAGTCTTGCCTAAATTTGAGTCCACACAGACTGCTCTTTCTTGTCTGGTTGTGTATAACTTACTCTTCATCCACATTATCAGAGGAGATGTAAGAAAGTAGGAGGGACACAGACAGGGGCCTTGGGGAAACTCACTGCTCTTGGATTTGTAGCACCAGTAATATACTTTGTTTTCACCTTTTTCCTCTCTTGTCATCCTCTCCGTTGTGTATTTTCACTGCTATCAGCCTGGTATTCTCCAGCCTACCTTCTAACCCTCTGATTCATTGAGTGTTTTTTACCTTTTGATAGTAGTGATGTCCCTATTTGCTACAAAGTCACTTTTATCGCACCCTTTATCCTAATCAACTCCTCAATTTTTCAAAGTCTATCTCACATTTTCTATATTTCATTTTTCCTACTGATTGACTCCCTCTTTCCCCTCCAACTAATCTTACTTCATTTTTTTCTTCGCTGTGAAGAAGGCATTGCCAAAATGTCACCTCTAATCTTGTTTCCCATTTCTAGCATGTAATTTATTAATCCTCTCCCTCCCTTTTTTCCCTTTTATTGAGCAACCTACATGCTAATACAGCTCAAGTTTTATTTTCAGATTGTCAAATAAATAATTTCACAAGTCTTAAGAGTAGGGGGAAAAATAAAAAAGAGCTTTGAAATAATGATCACCCCTGTCTTTCCGCCAAGGCATTTGCTTTTAGATCTATACAAATGACTTTATTCAGGGGTGATATAGCTGTCCCATATCAGTTAAATTAATTATTGGATAGGGTATTTAGGGAGGTAGGGGGAAAAGCCAGCCTTTGTCTGATTTATAAAGAACCACTACATAAAACCTTCATATTACTGTAACTCCAGTCTTTCAAAAATAATATTCCTTCCCCCACACCTTAAAACTGTATTCTTGTTAGATGGGATTTTTGCTTTGCCCAGCTTCTCACTTTGGTTTTAATAAGAGTTTTGATTGGCATTTTGCATTGGTGAGCTGATAGCCTTTTTCTGGCTCTAGTAGACACTTTCACTGGATCTCTAAGTCAAAAGGAAAAAGAAAACTATCAGTTCTTTCTGAGCAGAGATGGATGACCATAAAATACAAGCACAGTTTTCTTTTGGTGCCAGGCCTGCTTTAAAGTGTAGTATTATTTTTACTGATAGATTTTTTTTTAACCACTGCTGTGTTCAGTGGGAAAAGAATCATTACTGCCCAAATTATCAGCTACACTGTTCTCGCAGAGCCTAAAACACTGTGTATGCCCTTCTAATTTTTGGCATGCTTCTTGTGACGTTTAGTCTTTTTATCAGAGGTGCTAACTTTGCTATAAGGAGATCAAGAAGTATGTGGAGCAGATGCACTGTGACCTTTTTCAAATTAGATATCTAGTGTATCCTTCTATGACTGCAAAGTAGTTTCTTATACTGCACCAGTCTGGTAGCACAAATGCAAACATTTAGTCAAATATTTAATGTCATTTTCAATAACGAATGCAGGTCCATACAGAGATCTTCTAAACATTATATATCCCTAAACCTGGTTCCTTGCCTGACAGCACAGTTTTTATCTCCAAAAATAGGCATCCGTGTTCCCCAAAAACGTATGGACTCATAATGAACAGGGAAGGCCTGTTGAGATCGTTTGGTTTCTCTGCTAGCCTAGCACATAATGAGGAGACAGGTAGGTAGCATTGCAGCTCTGCGGTCAGAGATGAATGCCATCTTGTGTCCTCAGATTATCAGTGCTAAACCTTGCCACGGAGTTCAGCACTCGGTCATGATTAGCCGCTTTTGTAACCCAGATTGTGTTAGTTTCCATGGAATGAATGAGTTTAGAAAGCAAATGGTGTAAATATGACTCGATCACTGAGACAGTTAAGCAGCTACAGACATTTAGTATCTGTTACTGTCCAGCTTTGCAGAAGTGTTGATATCACTGATGGACAGCTGAGCATCTGCTTGCACAGTAGATACAGGAAAATACTACGCTGGGCAGTTAAATCCAGTACTTCAGTACTTTTGAGACTGTGAAGTCCTTGGTTGCTGATTAACTCAGTAGGCACTTAAATTCTTGAGATGTTCGTGCATGACCCTTTGCACACAGATTGAGCTTGCTCTGCCTTCATTCAGGACAGCCCTTGCAGCTTCAGTTAGCGCGGCACCAAGGTGAGCTGCTAGGCTTGAGAAAGGGTTTATTGGCTCAGACTCAATGCAACATGAATGCGAGTGTCTGCATTACATCTGGTAACCTTCGAGTAAGGGCAGAGCAGGCTCATCTCTGCAAGGAAGTTACTGTATAGATAGTCTCCCTCCACCCATTACACTCTCCAGGTATCTACTTCTGCGTTTGGACACATCCAAAGGCAGTTAATTTTTGACTGCTAAATTTCTGGGTGTTTTGCTCTTGTTTAATCTTGTTAACAGTTTATATTGCCTGATTTACCTTCACTTGGGCGGGCGTCACTGGAGAGTGGGTCTTGGAAGGAACCTTCAGCATCAGTGTATTGGCCTGATGCAAAAGAGACAGGCTGGCTGATCGGTGGGAGAAGCAACTTCTGCCATCCAGCCAACAACAATTGTTGTTTTGGAGACAGAGTTTCTAGGATTGGGATTAGGGGAGGAGTAAATTAGCTTTGTGTCACCTGCAAGAATGCCTGAAACATCAGATACAGCACATTTTGGGGCAGGACTTCATCCCAGACTGTCTACACTGCATTACATTGACCATATTTACCATACTACATTTACGTAAGCTACAAAGTTTACGTTTAAAAATGAAGCAGTGCAGCAAATGTGAACTAACATTTCCCTTATGTTAGTGCTCTGCTTGTTAGAGTCAGTCACTTGTTTGTGCCCTTTCCACTTTCAGTGATCAGGTAAGTATTTCCTACAAAATGAAACAGCTTCAACAGTAACCGGAGGTGCAGTTTGGTGCTCTAGTCAGTGCTCAGGAGAAGAGCGAGGGAGGCAAGGGAAGCTTCGTGGTTTATGTACGACCTGATACAGCAGGCATGGTCTTAGAATGGTGCCTCCTTTGGTCCTGCATGTGAGAGTCAAAATACCCAACTTGTACATCCCAGCACAGTGAGATGTGAGCTGTGAGCCTAATTAACGTGATGTTGGCAATATTTAGGCAAACATTTTCAAAAACAGTCAGTTTGTTAAGGACTTGGTAAAAACCTAAAGGATTTAGATTCTTCCTAGTAATTCAGATTTTAGTTTACAGTTTTGTGGCTAAAATGCCAAGGTTTTTTTATAGCTCTGCTGCAGGTGTTTAACAAGGGTACAGTTAAGGCCACGTTTTGCTCCTTGGGATTTCCAAGTGCCAGTGCCAGTTCTCACCAAGTCTGGTGACTTAGACATGACATACCTTTTTCATTCCAGTGGGCTGGAAGCCTAAGTGCCCTACTCACTACTGTAGTTTGCACTAGACAGGAGGTCACTTGGGAATTAAGTACTAATTATTAAAATCCCTCTGCCTTCCTAAAGTAATTTGTTTTTTCGTCCCACATGTGGGTGGAGATGCAGTGTGAAATTTTCAGACTGCCCAGATTCTAAAGTAATCCCTCCTGGAGTATGACAGGTCACATGGAGGTGGGAAATGGCTACAGATCATAGACATATGACATATTTAAATGTGAGCAATTAGAAATTCACGAGCACTGCTGTAGATGTTCTGCCTTTGGGAACAACAACAGTAAGGAAGGCTGCTACTTAAAGGAAATGGAAGGGTTCTCCAGTGCCAGAAAAGTAAAAATCAACAAACATCACAACCTGGTGTATCTATTTGCTGCATTGCTGACATCTACAAATAACAAAGAGCTCAAATGCTCACTACCAATATCTGTTACCTGCTTGCAAATATGACATTTTCTCTGCCAGCATTTGTCAAGCTACCATGAGTTGTATTCATATTCCATATGGATATGTATTTTTTTTTCTTTGTTTTCCTTTGACATTAATGCTCTGGCATAGCTTTCTAAGTCGTAAAGTAAGGAAATTAACTTACATTTGCTGGCTTGCTAAAGTAAATTAGCTACACTTTTGACTTTCTGTGGTTTTACTCTGAATGGGAGAAGCAATAAAAATGAAATAAGGCTAATCACTGTTGTTCTATGGTTTTCTCTGTGGTGTGTTAAGAGGAGAAGAACCCATAACAAAGACTCATGAGTTCATATCTGCTTAAAACAGGTCTCTAATTAGCTTCTATAATCGATCTCTCTGCTCTAGCAGGTGAACCAGGTAATTATCTTGTTTATGGTGTAGGTGAGTCACAAAATGCTAGATAGCTTTCTCTGTATCTTTAAAAGATAATGCATTGTAACAAGTGCTCCCAATATGAATGAACTACTGTCATAACCCATACCATCTGTTTCACACGCAGTGATGTGAGATCTCATTTTATTCTTTGTTACAAAGAGTTCCAGACATCAAAGAACTGTCCCTTTGACCGCTGTCTCAATCAAAAGATTTTACCTAGACAAATCTTTACTTCCCATTATGGTTTCAGTGCTGCAGAATATCAGGTGTTTCCTGGTATCAAGAGGAGGAATCCAGTCATCGGTGCTTTTTTTAAGGGCCAAATCTTGTCACTGTTCACTTCCCATGGGCCTTTTGAGTAGCACAGAAACTCCAAACTCAGCAGTTAATTAGGGGTTAGTTACTTAGGGCCTGAGGCTTTAGAGACAGACTGTGGTGCGCTATACAATGTATGCCTTTTATTCAACATGATGTGTCTGTTACCTTCCAGAAGGTAGAGATATGTTGGCTAAATGCGTGGTTAGGATTAAGTTGATGTATAGAAAGCAGTATCTTGGTATGCTTAATTGCTCATAGAAAAATCCCTAAATCTGACATATTTTTGAGTCTTCTGCATACTCATGTTCAGTCTGTGCTTTATTTACATAATACAGATATTTCTCTTTCCTGCAGATTGTCTCATAGTAAGCTCTACAAAGGAATAATCCCTTTTGACAACCTTTAAAGGGTCGCAGTCGTATTTGAAGCCTATGACCAGTAGCACTAATAATAGTGTATTTGTAAAGAGAGGACGTACAGTGCAGCTCTTCCTAGTATAATGTGGAAGTGTTTAATCTCTTTTGTACTAGCAAAGAGGCTTCGTGCTTGTGATGAATGGCTGAAATATGAGACTACATGTTTTCCATAATCATTAAAACAATAGTGTACCAGCTTCTCCCCGAGCTAAAAATAATCCGGTCGTGGACATGCCCCTTTTCCTCTTCTCCTTGATAACTGAATTCAAAATTCCCATAAATAATGTCTTTTTTTTCTTCATTTTTCATAGACTTGTCCCTAGCAAATTTAGTTTCAAGGTCTTTTATTTCTGTTTCTAAAGTAATTATCCTCTGGGCCTCTTCCTTTCTTCCTGGTATGATGCTAGACTAATTATTCTTCTCCTAATGAATGCCTGAAATGGATCCCATATGGTGTCATATGTGCCTTCAGATGGAAGCTTCGTTTGAATAAAATAAGAAAATTCTTCTCTTGGGGCTTTCTTAAATTTTTCATTCTGTAACAATGATGAGTGAAATCTCTGTCTTGGGGATAGAGGCAGCCAACTTGCTTTCTATTACATTTCAAGCTTTCTCTGAACTGGAGATTTCCATGTCTCTCTCACTTGCTATGGCCATCTGCAACTCTTACTCCACATTGTCACAAGACTACTTGAATGAGTCAGAGCATCATTATATTTGATCTGAAAGCCATTTTTGTTTCCTTAAAAAATATACCATTATTTCTCTTACAGTTCTTTGTCACCTTTCTCTAGACCTACCCCACAGCACGCAGTGCCCTTTTTTATTGCCTTTAGGGCTCAATCCACATAGTGATTTTTTAATACAATTACCTAATAAGAAACTAATCCCAGTTTATTTCTTTGCGTGCAGTGACTCAAACCCACAGTTCCCAGCAGAATGCTTTCTCTACCAGATTACTGAGTATTCATGGCACATGTCAGTCTTTGTATAAGTACAAGTACATTAAATGTGTAAACGTAAAACGAAGGTCTTCAGGTCTCAGCGTTCTGAGCACTGCACTGGCAGTGACAGCACCAGAAGGAATGGTTGCTACCTGTTTTCGGCAGTGCAGTGTAAATTTACACTGCACTTGGTTCCCAATCACCTTTAAGGAGTATTGGTAAAGCATCTAATGGAACCTCGTGCCGCCTCTTTACCTTTATCTCACATGACAGAAAAGTTATAATTGCAAGTTATTACTTGTACTGTGATAGATGATAGAAGTCCTGGTCGTGAATATGTACAACCTTGTGTTGCGAGCTGTGCGATGGAGAGTATTTTCATTGTTTCTAAAATCAGGTTAAAATGGGGTCATTGAGACTATATTTTGCAACCATATATAAGTAAAGCAAGTCACACTGATACATTAAGCTTACACCAAACAAATGAAAATATGTGAAACACTCCAACTCTGCATTCCAATCTGTTAACAAATTCAGGCTTTTTATTGCTTAAGATCCATAATTCTATAGATTTAAGTTTAATTCTGTTGTTTTTTCTGTATGACACAGTGTTTTATTTATGGAAATCCCTGATATGTCATTTTGTTCTTAATCAAAAATCCTTTTTCTACTTACTAATCAACTAAGTAGGCATGGGGAAAATTGTGTTCTGAACTTCCATCTACCACAACATACTCTGCTTGAGTCTACTAAGCAGTACTGTTGTGAATGAGTAAGATTGCATCTTATAAGTGTGGAGGTGATGCTAATGGCATGGATCAGTCTGAAGCAGGGCTGTGATTTGATACTGCTGCGTAAAAGATAATGCTAAAATGGAAATGTTTGTAGACACATGAAAGAGAAAGTGAAATGGTGTTTTGAAAAGCACTGATTCTGCATAAAGTTGATTTTAGTGGTGTATCACTTGAATCATACTAATTACTTGTGAAAACATAGTCATTTTATCTGATGTATGTATTTGTTCTTGCTGTCAAAGACACAGTGGGGAAATACTCTATTGATTGTCGTTGCAGCATTTGATCCCAAGTTGATAAAGGACAGTAACTAACTGAGCCACTATTAATATCGAGCTCTGCTTGAATTTAGACCTTCAGCAATGTGTGAATCTGCAATCAGGGAGAATGTTAAAATAGGAAAAAAATGCCTAATCTTAAGAAGTGCTATGAGGCCTAACTTCCTGTTTAAATGGAGAGTGTTTGCCGTTGGGTGGTCTCAGCCTGAGAATATCAAGTTAATAGCTTTGCAAAGTAAGTAATGCACTTTTGTGAATACGCTTATTTCTTTACTTGGAGGAAGTTTCTTGGTATGTTTTCTCTTCTATGAATGAATAATTCTTAGCATTCCAATAACCGAGCTCAGGATTTAAACTAACAATCCACCAAACAGATTTTAGCTTCTCTAACGATCTTTAAGCTTACACATTCTTGTAGGGTATAATTCTTGTTTTGGATTTGTTCTGTTTTGCTTCATTTAGTCCTGTTCTGATATACTTGTAAAGATTTTTAACAGTCCAAACCTGGAAGAGTCCCCCATGATCTGTTCAATAGCTTGTGTCCTCTACCTGACTTTCAGTCACTTGCTACAAATAACCAAGGGAACATAAACCATTTTAAGGGATAATAATTTATCTTTTGCAGAACAGTTGGTTTCTTTTCTTTCACTGACTCAATGCAGTGACCATACAGAATGCTTAATTCATGGTTCAGACAGCAGTTTCTTGTTCTTCTTTCTTATTAAAGTCACAGTGTCAGTTTTCTGACAGAGCAGTATTTGCATATTTAAGCTTGATGAAAGACCAGTAACCAACAGGACTAAGGGAAGGGGTAATTTCTTATCTGTATTTCAGTATTGGTTGTTTTCCCTGCTGGAAGTTGGCTCTGAGCAGCCTCTTTAACAAGATACATTGCTGAAGGTAATAAATAACTCTGGGAATCTGTGCAGCAGTAGCTTTTCTTAGAAAACTAAAGCTTTCAATGTTGGCTACTTACAGTTAGGTCCCTAAATTCATTGTTAAGTACCCAAAACAAATTGCTGTGATGATGAAAAATTCCACTTAGCCACAAATCTAATTTTGACAACGTGAGCTGTGAGTACTCAGAGCTTTGTAGAAGCAGACCGCTTTGATCTACGTAATCAGATTTGGCATTTTCTCTCTACTTAGATCTATCTAGGAGCGATGTTTCAGGAATATTGTTTAGGCAATATCATTCAGGCAATATCAAGTGCAGGACACTGTCATTTTCTTGACGAGATTAGAAACTTTCTGTTCTCTTCACAAGTCACAATTTTTTTCATTCATTGAGCCCTACAGCCGGGAATTTCAGTAGTTCACTGTGTCAAGAAGACAGGTGCAAACTCAGCAATAACCACATTCATGGCACCAGGTCTGACCCAACATTTTGGGGCCAGAATGAGGGAACTGTGACAGCATTCAGAGCGCATGCAGATGTCTGGTGTGATCAACAGAATTACATGAGCAGAATGTGAACTGGGGAGGGGGATTCAGTTCAGCAGGAGTGAATTGCCTAGTCTGCGCTGTCCATTTTGGAAATGGTATGGGGGCAGGAATTGCAAGAGAATCTGATTCTTGTATCTTTGATACATCTAATATTGCAGGAGTAATTTTCAAAACCCAATCAAGTCGTCTTGAAAACTAGGTATCAGTTTTACCCACTATCAGGAACCTACATTAGTTAGTTAAATAAATTTCTTCCTATTGAATTGGAATAACCTTACTGCTTGATACAAACTTTCTACCATCCAGCCTAAATTTATTTCTTAGCAATTAAGGAGGGTGTATCTGTATCATTATGTACCTAAATCCCTTCAGGAATCTTGATTTTTGTGCTTTCTATCATAAAAACCCCAACAGACTACATACTGGAGTTGCTTTGCCTGCTGAGGTGTGGCAGGTCACTGGGGGTCAATGTAATCACCTGCATCAAATAAAACTCCCAACATTATATGATAAAGGGAAAAAACCCAGCTGTTGATGTGCTGGGTGTTACAAGCCCAGGGAGAGAGCAAGATGGAGAGGGTCCTACTATTTACCAATCCCACTTCATTTAATAGCAATCTAATGTAGTGACATAATTATACCATACTAATAAGTCTGCAAAGGCATGAGCTCTGAAACTACAATAGTGTCTTCTAAATTCTACTGTTTATCGACCATAACTGGTCATCTGCTGTGTTCTGACCTGTAAGAAGCATAACATGACAGTAAATAATAAGAAGCAAAGACATTAGGGAAGGTTCAGGCAATACTCCCAAGGAACCTTGCAGATTTTCTTTGTCTGACAATTTATATTTAAAAATTAATCCAGAGCACCCCTACAAAAAAAATCTATTTTACTTGTTTAACAAAATGGAGTATTGATTTGCCAAAGCTTAAGCAAAGCAGCCTACATGAGTCATTGATCAAGAATTTGGGCTCAGTCCATGTGATCATTAACTTCTTTGTCAGGTGCATTCATTTATTCATAAGCTTTGTTTATGGCAGACCCTTCTCACTGTCTCATTTCAAAATAACAAAACCCAAATGCCTTCTCTGTCTTCCATTTCACTTAATACAGAAGACAACACAGAAAGTGCTATCAACTTCAAAGATTTTATGAGCCTTTTGAAGAATTTAGGAACTCTGGAGGCTTTCATATATGGCCAGGGTTCAGTATTATTTCATTATTTCATCATGAGTGTAAAATTCTCCAGAGTAAGCAACCCCTTGTGCTGCCATGTGGGGAACCTAAGCAAATTTGAGAAAGTTAGTAGTTAAACCATTAGGAGCTCCATATACCTTTGCACCATTGCTCAGGAAATGCTGGTTGCATGATATAAAGTCATTCTTTTGATGGACCGTTGTTGCAATAAAATACGTATGTTAGAAACTTCTGATGCACTAGTTAAAGGTTTATAAAACAGGATCTGGTTAAAACCCATGGCTTAATCACAAATCAAAACCACATTCTCTGTGGTTTAAAGTAAGCAAAGTAACAGGAAGCAAAAGAGTTCTGAATTCTGTTTTTTTGAACATGTTACTATTCTAAATTCCAGGCTTTACTGTGCTGTAAGCTTAATAGTAGGCAGGAGATACTAACAATGAAAAATGAGGCCTTATAATCAATATCTCGGTATTTGCTGCACTCCATTAATCCTGTATCAAAAAGTAACATCACAGTCATGAAGAAGTTATTATAGGGCGAAGTAGGGTATGATCTTACACTGAGTTAAACAGCCCGTGGTGACAGGGTTCAGCATCTTCCCTGGCACACAGGCGGCTGAGGGAACCCCTCCGCGGCAGCTGGGTGAGTTCTGCTGCCTTCCCCGAGGTGCCTGGGTTAAGGGCGCACGGAGAGACGGGCGCCTCCGAAGAGCTGCTGTGTTCGCTCGCCGCTTACCTGCTTGTAATTTCCCTGTAAGCCTATCTCCTTAGCGTGCAGCTGTCAACCTTTTAACATCAAAAATGAAAACAGTGGGGAAAAAGAAGATGAAACAGTTTGTGATTTTTTTTTTTTTTTTTTGGTCTTGTTTAAAGAAAAAATACCGTAGTCTCACTCTTAATTTATACGACTGATGTCTAATTTGCATGCTGGATGGGCTGTAGTGCAGACTGCGCAATACAGTCTGACTCTGGGAGCCTGGATATCTCTCAGGATGTGGAATTACATCTTTCTGTGTATCTGGTAATTCTTGAAAGACAGTAATGGAAATCCCTCTGTGTGAGTCAGGAAATTGCCAAATAAACAGCCTGATGTACTACCGCAGTAGGAAGTACAGGCCTCATCCAGAACTGTGAGGAAGATGGAAGTTTTTCCATAAATTGTATGCAGTGAGTTTTGCATTAGACACCAGTTCTGTAGTTGGTACATGGTTGTGATATGGACAGACAATTTAGTAGCTCATTTTTTATCTATTTGTGTGTGAGAAAGGAACTTTATCCTGACCAAACTTAGTGTGGGTAACTTGGTCAAAAATCCTGAAGGAGTTGTTGAGTGTATCTCCCACGCTGGGTAGCCATTTGAAACCTCAGTGAGACATCCTCAGAAAATTTTGGGGCCCACTCCTAAAAATGGTGAATTTGTAGGCATCTTGTGCTGAATTCAAGCATTCTTTATCAGAGAGAGGCTGATTTAGACTTTGGTGTAACTGCTGATTTTGTGCCAACAGTGGAATAGAAAACAGGATCACACTTCGCCCGAGGCAAAGTTCTCGCAGTCTGTTCTGTTACCAATACAAGTCACAAAACGTTTCTGCAGTGAGATTAATTTGATTTAACTTTTCTTCTTAGATTCAAACTATTTACATTTGGACACAGTCATGTATTATAAACAATAAAAAATAAGACAACATCAATATGTGCAGTGTATTCTGTGCATATATAAAATGCATACACATACATACACATATTAACTGCTCAAGCAGACTCAGAGAACAAAAAAAATAAATGAAAGAAAAGTGTAATACTAATGCTGCATATGTATGTATACATTTTTCTGTTAGCAACCTATTTGCACTATGCTTCCTTTCAGTTAAAGATTGACTATGTGCCTGAAGAAATAGACTTGAAGTGGATGCACAAATAGCTGGCTACAATGGGTAATTTTATTTAGGCACAGAATTATAAAGTAGCCATTTTTAACTTAAGCTAGATTGCACATTTACCAAACCTTCCATAAATTCATCATTTGGCTTAGTCACATTGAGAATTGTTTTAAATAAATCTATGTGAAAATTAAATTTAAGTTGAAAACCAGCAGGAAAAAGATGTATAGTGAGTACTTCATTTGTTGTAATAGGACTATTTGGAAGGAATACAAATGCACTTCAAATTGTAAAGAGCATAATTATTTTTCTCCAGAAGCTGAATGAAATAGAGCAGCTTCTGCCTATATAATATTTGATATGAATTATCCTCATAAAATTCAAGCTGTATTTTTAAAATTAAGTCTTTTCAATTTCCAAAGTTCTCCTTTTCTTTAATTAAAATGGGCAAAAAGAACACAGGAATTGTCTCAGCCAGTTGGACCAGTAGTACAGCTTCTGTGTTATACTACCTTTGGCAGTGGACACTAACAGTTGCTTCACTGAAATTTCAAAAGACCATTCATTATAGAAATCAGAGTGGGGACGATGGGGACAGGTGGGACATGAAGGGCATGGGCAAAACCCTAAGCCTGAAAGGACCTTGAAGAGGTCACCTAGTCCATCACCCTGCTTCGATAATCCACTGAGAAGGGAAATTTCATTGTAAACCCTGACAGTAAATATTGGTTTCAGGGTCTCTTTCTCTCGTATCTGACAAAACTTCAAATCTGCATATTATCCATACAATATCTACTCCTTTTCTTATGCTGTATGGGGTTAGTGTATTGTAGGTGACTGCAAAAATCAGGAGTAATTTATTGCTAATAGGCAATTGCTGGGATTCTGAGACGTTTTGTATCACTTGGGTTTGGTCAGGAGTATCAGCAGGAGGGAGGGTATCATTCCAGACAGCTATCCATCAAATGACACTTAGGAACTGTTTAAGAAACAGTGTCAGAACTATTAAATTTAATGACTCTACCTCGTTTTCCAGACAGCCTACAAACTTGTTCTGACAAGAAATGATTAAGGACCCTGCCTCCAAAAAGCCAAACAAACAACAACAACAAAAAAAAAGCCAAAACAAAAAAGAGTGGCAAGATTTAAAGCAGGACTTTTTTAACAAAAGAGAACACCAGTCTTTGTTGCACAGTAGAGCACTGAGCAAATATGCAGGAGCTGCTTCCAGAACTTAAAGCGGTATGTTTACATCAACATGGTGCTGGGCTGCCTAATGTGTGCTGCTGAGAGGCAGATGGTCTTAGCTCAGAGCTAGCGCTGTTCTACCACAGCAATAAGCTGTTTGGAGTTTGAACTAGTATCCTCTGCAGTGCTGTATGAAAGTACCAGCTCAGGTTCATGTTTCTTCATCTGCCTGTTGGCTCTCCTTGTGAAGTCTGCTGTAGGGAAATGAGAATAATGAATTTAGGGTGTCTGAAAGTTACCCCTACTTGTCTACCTAATCCCTACCAAGGCTTAAGCCAGTGTTTAAAAAACTCCCCTCCAATTTTCTGTCCTTCCCCCCCCCCCCCCCTTTTTTTTTTTTCTTTTTGTCTGTAAAGACATGCCCACAGCCAGATGCCAAATAAAGAATACTTTTCTTCTAAAAATGTTATTCTGGCATTGACCCTCCTCCATGCATAGACTACTTTGTGGAGTTTAACCTCCAGGGTAAGAATGATTGATATCGTGTGTATCGTAGCTCAGGGCCTGGTCTAGAAACGAAATACTGTAAAATCCCCTGGAAGGAGCCCTAAAAGCCAGGATATGCACTGGGCAAGGGAGACACAGATGTAGCTGTTTACCCAAGACTTATGAATGGCAATAGACAGTGATACTGTGTTGTCAAACTGTTGGCTGTTGTGGATTTTGAAGTGCACTGCCTTTTTGATTTACCATGTTTGCGTCACCCATAATTTTGTATACTTCCATCATCTTCACTCTCCTTTATCACAGTCATGCTATTTACCCTTTTTGAAACAATTCTGATCTCTGCTCTGTGTGTGGATGATGCCATTTCTCTGGTTTGATACAGTATTAATTAAATAATATTCAAGTTCTTTTCATAAGAGAGACAAACTATTTAGAGACTTTGGCTTCAAAATAAAATTGTGCCAAAGAAACTGAATGCATTAAATGCCTACTTTATAAAATAAGTGACTGCCTTTGGAAAAGAAACAAATGCAAATTCTAGTTACTGTGCTTGAAAGAGGTGACAAGATGAAGTGCCAGCATCTTGGCTCCTGTTCCTGCTTTATTGTCACAAGTTGTTAGTTACATTTGAAAATATGGATCTCTCTCGTTGTGGAAGTTGCGCTTGCCAGTTGGTCCCTGTACACTAGAGTGGCTTTACCCAATTAGCACAGTTTCCCATGCAGGACCCAGAATAGCTGTGCATGCTTCCTGAACGTCCCCACAGCTGAGGCTCATCCTCAGACTCCGGTGGTCTATACCCGGCTGCTTTACCAGGCGAGCTGGGTGCAGCAGCAGTAACAGCGTGCCTCGCTGGAAGTCAGCCTTGGCACAGCCAGTCTCGCTGGGTTTGTCTGTAGTTCTCTCTGACAGGTAGAGTCTGCCCCGATCTCAAACACTCTATGCGGCAGACGGAACAGTATTTTTAACCCCAGTGCACTCGTGAAATGAAACAGGTCATGGAAACAATGACATTTAAGTGCTACTTGTAATCTTCATCATGGGCCATCTCAAGCTATTTGCATCCCTCTTCTGGCACTCAACCAAGTGAAATTCACCCTGTGCAGAGCGGTGTGCTAGTCAAGCTACATATAAGGCTCATACTATGATGATGGGAGTGCCATTAGGTAACTGCTTTATGGGAAAAACATCTGAAGGACTTAAGAGATTGGTTTCATGATGCATGAGTGGAGAAATAGCAGTCCTGAGAAAACATGAGCTTAACTGCAGTTCATCATCTGCCGGTGGACTGAATTGCATGACCCCTATTTTAGGTTTCTTTAAGCGATGGAAACCTAGTATTGCAAAGTATCCCATCAATAATGCAGTGTCGTAGACCTTTCCCTATATTTTTACCTTGTTGCTGTCTATAGATTTTTGCACTTTTCTAGCCACAGGTAAGTAGGTATGCCACATTTCTGATTGAGTCACAACCTAGAGATTACACTGGACTTCAGCTAAAAGCTATTATGATAGAACACATTATAGAATGATACGTAATGATGGATTACAACTAAACCATGAAGTATCTGCCACTTTTATAAGTAGACAGACAGAATGTCATCATTGAAAAAAAAAACAAACCCCAACTTCCTCTTAACTGTAGTTAGCAATTCACGTATTTTCCCTTCCTTTAAATAGTAAGCAGGGTTTGTAGGTAATTTTTTGTTTCTGTGGTAGGCAGTGGAATTGATCACTTCTTTATACAGAGAAACAAAGTCACTGTAACCCTCCTAATCATTTTTTTGATGATCTACAGATCATGGCAGGCACTGCTTTACTAATTGGTCGCAAGTTAACAAAACCAGCTTTCCTCACACCCTCATTCCAATTCTAAGTGATGGGAAAATGCTAAATTTATCAATAGCCATCACTCGTATTTTAATGGCTTGAGGACCATCCAGATATATCTACATTACTTTGAAAAAATGTGATTAATTTTATTTTAGTTGATCATAACCACTACAAAGCAGTTATGTTCTAAATATTTAATAACTCTGGGGTTTTAATATTTTGTCTTTCATTAAAATTAATTTCTGATTTTTCAATGGATATAGTATGACGTAAGTACTTGCCTGTAATGGTCATCTTTGCACTAAGCTGTATAAAATATTAACATAGTCTACTTAGAAATAATGTATTTTATATTGTGCATCTCTTAAAAATTCCTTTTTTTCAAAAACATACCTAGCTCAATCTGATATTTGTGTTCCTAAAAACTGCTAAGTACCATTTTTCCTTTAAAAACAGGCACAACAGGAAAACTGTTTTAATGGGGATAAATATAAAATAGGATACAAAAGATTTTGGTTGAAAAATATGACATACAATGTAATGAATATGTAATTTTTTAAAGGTATTTTGGAAGAAGAGGAAAGGTTTTTCTGCTCAAAACATTTCTCTGTCATACTTCCCTAAACTGCGTTTTAATTTTTCTCTTCTGTGTTTTTGTTGTGAAGATACCAAACCAAGGCATTCATTATTCACCCACAGCTAGATGCAGATGCTCTGGATGCAAGCTGGGACCCCCTGTTCAAACAGATCTTAATTGTTTTATACTTTTCATTATTGATCAGTTGCATTTGTTATGTTTTGAAGAGTCACTGTTAACTTCCTCATGCCTATAGCTCATTTTGTCTAGTTAAACGTTGGCTCTAAATGAGCACTTCCATTTGTGGCATCTGTTGTGTTTCCCATTTCAGCCACCCTGTATGGCCCTCCTGCTGGGAGAACCTGAGCTGACACAGTTGCTGCTGGCAGTGTCACTATCTGCTTTTCATCCAGAAAAATGAGTTCTGTGTCTTAAACACCCTGAAGGAGGCTGAATTGGATGCTTTATGTCATTTTGCATTTTACTTAAGCAGCAAAGGTTACTCCTCTGTCCCCTTCATACTAGCAAGCGTGTTACTCAACAGCAGTATTTCAGAAAGGCTCTCATGGGAAACGGGGTGAATGAGATCAATGCAGAATTGTAAAACCCTGGGATCCAGCATTCTAGAAGCATTGATTTTACTAGAAAAACTGTAAGCTGAGTTACATGTCATTTTCAGAATCAAGGATCCTCTTTCCTGTTGTAAACTTTCTCATTTTCAAGGATGTAAGATAAAAGGGGCTTCTGGATGCGCTTCATTCGGGTATATAAGAAAAGAAGGCATATTTAAGCATAGATCTCAGCAAAACAATGATTACTGCATTTGTTGGAGACATGCAAACCTTTATTGGGGTCAGACAATACTGACAAAAACCAGAGTATCAGAGATTTTTTGTTGTGTTCCTTCATGCACAGCCTGAATCTGAGGATCCATGGATCCCCTTGAATTTTAAAAGCATCTTTGCATTATATAAGAAATCAGTGAGCTGTCTGACTATGATTCGTTCAATGGTATGTGCTCTGGTTGGGTGTTCTTCCCACCTTCTTTGAGTCTGTGAAGGGACAGCAATGACCAGTGTTTTAACCACTTGCTAATAGAAGCTTAATTACTTCCAGTCAGCTGAGCTGCCATGATAGAACAGTTAGTGTGCGCTCTAGCCTGCCTCCATCCCCAAGTGAAATGCAACAGTCTGGTACTCTGAGCTTTTCCCCAAGTTGTTTTAGCTCACAAGCAGGGCAGGCTGTTAGTGAGCACACGAGCCATTACCAACAGCTACGAGATGCAGTTGGTGCACAGTAACTTCTCAGACTGATGTTGTTCAGTTAAATGTCTGAGCTCCGTGTCTCGTTTTGGAAATCTATGTCTTACTTATTTTAGAAACCTGCTCTCCCCTCAGCAACTCTTAACAACCCAAAACAGATTGAAGGAACTTTCAGGTTTCTCAAACCTATTAAATGCTGTTGTTCTCAGTTTATTCAAATTAATGTGAGGCAGCTTGGTGCATTTAAAGGGAATAAAATGAGGTTGGAGGTTTGAGCTCTGATACGCTTGACATACTTTGCTATGGTAGGGAGGTTTTGCTTCACAGAAGTTTAATTGCCCCTCATGCAACAGTAAGGATAGACTTTCTAGGTCAAGGTTAAGATTCATAGGTGGCAAATAAAAGAGCCTTTCTCTGAATTAGTTCTTGCCCTAAAGACAATGAAATATATTTCTGGAGCCCGCATGGGAATCCACATGTTGCAAAGACCAGATTCTATTTTCTCCATTACTGCTAAAGAACAAAACTGTTCCAGCACAAAATTCTTGGGTCTAATTTCCTGAGAACTTTAAAATTTTGTAAGAACTTTAGAATGTGGTACTAGAAGAATACAATAGTGATAATCAGTGGTAACTCTTGATATCCATTTTCAGAACGCAGCAGAGTGCAGATCTGTTTTGAATTACTTCTCATGTTTTAGGGAATCTGAACCAACATTTTTCCTCATCACAGGAGAGTGTCCTAACCATGAGATCAGACTTTAAAGAAGTGCATCTGCTCCCTAATTAGTGTGTCATGCAAAATAAATTGCTTCCCTAAAAATACTGAGAAGAATGCTCTTTCTCTTACTTACAGATACATACATGCTGCAACATACAGTGGTGATGAAGCACTCTCCAGAAAGACAGATAAGGATTTAAATTTAAATTTCAATTCCCTGGATGGAAGAAACTGTGAACTCAAGTACCCTACCTCTTCAGTGAGTAGTTTATCTACTGAGATAAATAAAGGTAAAAGAGGAAACATATACTTTTTGCCATCTGTCTAAAAGAAGGAAATTTTCCTTATTTTTTCAAAAGAAACCCTCAATGAAGGTTTCCCTTCCTTCCCTTCCTTTTCCCCCTACCTTAACTGCACAGAAGGAGGTGTTATTTAAGACATACCTGATCCTTCAAATTTCCAAATGGGTACTTTAAATGGCCCTCTGTCCATGCTTGGTTTTGGACTCCAGTTCTTTATTCCCACCGTAAGAGCTAGACTGAAAAGCAAAAAGCAAAAGCAAAAAAAAATCTTAAGATTCTTTGTGCAGAATTCTTCATGGAAAAAGTTTTGTTTCAACCAATACTAATATGGAATATGGTTAGGTACCTGGAAAGAAGGTGGCTCAAAGTCCTTTGAGTATTATATACTAGCTACCACCAGTGAAAGTACAGGCATGCTGGCTGATTCAGGAAGAAAGCTCCTTTTCCATATTAGGGTCTAAATTCTAAAACTGCATAAATTTTGCTGTTGCCGTGTACCTGCACAGAACCCCAGTTCCAGGGTTACTAGGCATGTGGGATTACCCACGTAAGACGATGTAGTATATTTATTCGTATTTCCTCTTGCACAGCAATTTTGTATGACACTAAAGACCAAATAAGACTTTTTCCTTCTCTCGGTACAATTCCTTAAATAATCAGCACTCACAATATTCATAATTATATTTGTGTAAAATATTGTATCTTTATTGTCACAGAACAGAAATACCAACTGAAGTAATTGCATAACCTTTGAATAAACACAAGGCTTGCTGTTTTCTTGTATCAGTTAGTATTATTAACTGTTCATTCTCCATAGCTAGAGGCAGAAGGTAAATGCTTACGGAGCCCCAGTACAATGTTACTGAAAAAAAAGCACTTCTCAGGTTGATACAGTGTTATTTTTCCCTAAAAATGTAAAGTAAGTATATAAAAAGAGCTTGTATTTTGGCTGGATTTGCCAAAAGTGTTTTCCTGAAAAGTTTAAGAGAATGTCTCCTTTGTAAGTATCTGTAGTGCTCATGCAAAGGCAGTGGGGCGTATGGAGCTGGAAGTCATCCATCATGTCTGGAAGGTCATGGCATTCCTACTGACCTCAGCGCTTGTGACTCTCAGTTCCAAACTGAAACCTGAAGGGTGAGAGACAAATGCATTCTCTCACTGTCAGTTGAACTAGTGACTTGTCGAAAAAACCACCCCCCATGCCCCAAAAAATCACACTACCTTTAGGTTTTTTTAAAAGCACCATGTAAATATGATTCAGAAGTATTACTAACAACCGTATTCCTTCATTACAGGTGGAGAATCCTAGGCATTTTATGGAAATAGCAGAGCTGTGACCTACCAGCAGTTCAACCAGCAGTCAAGCAAGGGATGGAGCTCAGTTCTTCAATGTTTATCAAGTAATGTATCTGCTGGATGGCTTTTCTTGGTAATACTTGGTCTGAGCCCAGCTAGCATCTGCAGCAGTTTTCAGCAGACAATTTTTTGGCCAAATTAGAGTCAATGACTTACGAATGAGAACTTTTTTATTCCATAGTAGAGCAGAAGGCATTATTTCCTGGGAACTGCAGCCTGCCCATTTATTTAGTGTGTTTACTTGGATTTTGTATTGAGGTAGAAGAGGCATTTCAGTTTGGTGGTATATCTGTGGTATGTTATGTTGAACTCTTGAAAATTGTTTAATCATTTACTAGTCATGCTTAGTGTCTTGTTAAAGATGACAAGTTTTAATAGCTCATAATCAAAAGACAAAAATTAAGTTAATATTGATAGTTTCTTGGCATCATAAGGTCTCTACCTAATTGAAGAAACATTTTGAATATTCAGTGGAATCTTAATAAGTTGCCTAAATGGTTGGAAGATTCAGAGAAAATTTGAGTCCTAGATGTTACTGAGAAAAAGTTTATTTGGGAATAAATTTTCTGAGATAAAATTGGGAGACTGCTCTCTCTTTTCCGCTTCTCTTTTCCATTATTTTCAGGGACAGATAATCTAAAGTGGACTTTTTATGATAACATTTCAACTCCAGTGATTAATACTTGACATATGCCATGAAATTAACTGTCTCTACTGTTTTTGTTTTTTTTTTTATTTTGCTGAGAGATGGGTAAGCACAGACTTTTGGTGTGCATGTTCACAGGGATTATGCAAAAATAATATTAGCAGGCTTCATTTCCGTGTTTTAGTAAATGCTGTACAGCAGCTACTGGAATACTCAAATTAGACCAGATGTCATAATGCCAAATTCTCATCCCAGCAGAGTACAGCATTTAAAAAAAATCATTACTTTTGTTTTTAATTTACTACTCTACGGATGAGAGAAGTCCCATCTGCCTACTTTATTTTTAAATGAAAACATAAATGTTGTCCTGTGGTGACATTAGGCTAGATACTTCATAGAGACAGGGACCCCAAGCAGCTAAAATTTACATCTAACAAATATGTTTTCTTACATACAACCATCTGCATGATAAAAGCAATGAATAAGTTTGTGAAGTTAGTGTGTAAACAGGATTCAAAGGGTGACCCATTTTTGTGCCACTGTGGGTAATAAGAATGATGGAATTTTAGGAAAGTTGGAACCATAATTTCTCCTGTGGGAGAAGTCTGGTCACACAGGATAAAGGGAAAATCAGCTGCTGGAAAGATTAGATCTGGAGACAGTAGCAATTCAGCACGGCTAAAAGCATACAGCTTGTGAAGGATTTCTCAGGACTTCAGAACCACCTCTAAAATCTTAAGCCTGTCTCTGATCCTGTGTCAGTGGAAGCTCTGGTTTCACAACCCACTGTTGTAAAAGAGTAGCTGCACACAACAGAGAAATGAAGAGATACTCTTTTCAGTTTGAAAGGAAATGGGAACAGATGATGGGGATATTAGAATGTTCTTTACCTCACAAGCACGGTTCTTTGTTGGAAGAAAATAAAAATGAGTGGTTTTCTGGGATTACTGTTAATGAAAGCACCGTTTTTTCTGTCGGGAGGTAGTCCAGCATAGACATGTTTGATGATAACTTCCTAATCACTTGTTTAACTTTTCAAAAGAATGTGTTCGAATGTGTTCATGACTGAAAGAGTAAAATTTCAGATGACAATTTGATTTTTGCTTTCCCCCCCTCCACAGAAGCTACCTTTCTAATACTGAACTTTGTGGCTTCAAGCCTACAACTTCCTTCAAGTCAAGCCTGATGAGATCTGGTGTAAGAACTGGTATTAGTAGCAAATTCTGCCTGAATAGGAGCTTCAGGTGCTGAATTGCTCTGTCTCCCCTTACAGAAACATGGAGAGTGTTTCAGTGGTTTATTTCCCAGTCATACTTGACCAGCTTGCCAGGATGATCAGTGGCTTTTTTATGGTCTAAGATTTTTGGATGCTGGTATTTTCTTCTGTTTAGATTAACTGCCAGACTCAGCTGAAGGTTTTCAATAATACTGTTTCTTTCCCAACATACGATTACATTCAAATCAACTCATACTTTCTAAGTGTCTCATGTCATAGAATCATAGAACCATTTAGATTGGAAAAGCCGTTTAAGATCATTGATTCCAAAGATCTAACAACTGCTAAACCATGTCCCTAGGCACAGTGTCTACACATCTTTTAAATACCTCCAGGGACAATGTCAGGTCTGTAGAGACCCTGTGTGTGAAATATTTCTGGGTTTGCATTCATATACAAACTTAATCATGCATGTATGTCAAGAGCCTAAGTTTTTTACTCCTCATTGGTTCCAGATTTTTTATCCTAACTGGTAGGAACTGTCTGCATTCCAAGCATTCGGCTTTAGGTAGGCACCCTCAGGGGTCATGTGGGAGGCCTGAGATATGGAAACTGTAGCAGTTACCTGAACCAGGCTCTGGCACGAGCTGTCCTGCCTCTTGTCAGCCTCTGTACAGCCAAACAGCCAGGGAGACCGATAAAGAGCAGAGTAAGGTTCATCACCCGCTGAACTGGTGCTTGGCTATCACGGAAATGTTATAAAGGTAGAAAAAAAAATAACAACTATAGTATAAAATACAGGATTAAGCACGGCCTGATTGTCTAGTGAAGTCAAGTGGATTTTGACACATTCAGGACTGCAGACAAGAATTCAGGTATAAACCCCCCTTTTAATTTGCCTTTAGAACCAAGTATTAAATTAATGACTTGAGAAAGGACTGACCGCTGCCATATTTGAAGATACCATGCATTTGGGCTGAAAACTAACAACTGATAAACCAAACTATTTTGTAAAATCTTATATTTTATATGTGAAATGGAAAACAAAGGCAAGATCAACAATCAGATCCCAGGAAGAGGAGGGACCTGTTGCAAAAGGAGGATAATTTCCTGAAAGTAGAGCTCTCTAAATTACATTCTACTGCTCAGGCATTGTGGCCAGGCTAGAACAAGCCATATAGGGAGACTGGGAATTCAGGAGACTTAGTGCAGTTCCAAAGCATTCAGATGATACCTGACTAAGGAATAAATTAACAAGTCATTCCTTCAAACCATCAGTACTTTTATAACTTTCCCCCCATGTATGAAACAGCAAATTACATAAAGAAGCACAGAAAAGCAAAAAAAACATACCTAATGAACTCTACTTTTACAGTTTAGGGGGAAGAAAAAGAGAATTATTACCTTTCTTCACATAGTTAAGTAAAAGGAATTGGTTGATGCCTTTGCGAGATATTTTAAATTATATTTATCCTTAAAAAGTGCTTGATGGGTCCTAGGTTTCTGCTCTTGGTGAGTGACTGTACTCTTTAAAACACTTCTGAAATGCAGGCTTCCCATTTGAAAAGGTCCTTCAAGGTTTCTACTGTAGAGAAAAATAAGAAAATACAATTATTTTCTTCCATGATTTTAGATTATTTTTAAAGCATTCTGACTTTCCAGAGTGTGAGATCACAACTGCCATTCACACTATTTTTATGAGCCCTGATCTGAAGGGAAGCCTTTCTGTCTTCAGTGAGTTTATAGCTCATGCCCAGAGAGTAGGAATCAGGAATTTGCAGCATATAATCTGGCTGAGACTAGTTCCAGCTGTGGTTTAAGAGGTCTTCTCAACTCTGATTCAGTAGGATTAATAGAGATTCTGCTATTACCTTCTGGGCATGTTGTTAAAATCAGTTCTTCGGTGCCCCTTGTAGACAGACAGAACTGTAACTGCTGGTTATTAATACTCTTAGATTCAGCAAATATTCAGAGACTCCCTTTCATGGAGCTATAGATTTCAAGGCCAGGAGGGCCTTGATCTTGTCGCTGATTAGCTCAATTAGTCTACTTTCTTTTATATCCTTTTTAGACCTTTTAATTACAGTTATAAACTATAGTAAAACACAACAATTAGAGATGCTTACTGAAACATTATAAAATCATGTACATTAGTGTACATGCATACATTTTCATATATATGTATGTATATATGGGTAAATGAGTGAAATCACCGGTGATTTAGCAATAAAGTAGTGAAATCACCAGTATTTTTGTGACTGGTAGTCTGCATTGCAAAACAAAAATTAAAAGACTTGGCAGAAGTCTTGCTCTGTAATACCCTTTCACTTTCCATTTCCTTTGTCCTTGGAGATTGTCTTAATGCAGCTCTGTGCGTTTTCAGCTAGACTTTGCCAGATGTCTACTTCTTGCATATATTTGGAAGAAGTTAAGCTTAATTTAATTGTGCCCCAATTCAAGAGAGTATCCCTATGCTGGCAAGTTGATTAAGCATGGTGGTAATTTTAATTATCTTCTTATCTCTCACTGGAGTGCAGTTAGTGGAGCTGACGAAGTTAACCTCATAGATAAATACCTTTTCTAAACTGGGGCCTCACACAAGGAAGATAAAGCTTTCTTTTCAACATCAAAAATTAGCCTTCACCTGTTTTCTTCTCCACTTCTCTATCCATGTGCATGCTGTCTCCTCGAGAGAGCCTGACATTACAGTTGAATCACCTTCATTACTGGCTCTTCTGATGGTTTTGCAGTTGCCTGTGATTCATTTCTGTCTTTTACCTGTGACAATGCTAAGTTAGCTGCTCATGCCTTGTCTTTTTTGTTTCTTTTGCCAGCGGTTGCCCTCTCCACATGACTAATTCTGTTGTGTGGGTTCAACAGGAATGTCACAAGGCCAGCATTTAAAGGATGCAAGTTAACGCACTGAAGATTTGATGAGATGTACTGTCAGTTTTACATGTCACATTCATGGTAAAATCATATGCACACACAGAGCTAACATTTCATTTAGGAATCAAACACATTAAGATACCACTTTTAAGTTTTGCATTTAAGTGCCTTGTAACCCATTTAATTTTCTTACTGAAAACACCCTGTCAGAAGGCTGTAGGAGAAACAGCAGCATAATTTAAATGTCACTTTGTAACTGGAGTAGAATGACTGAGTATGAAATTCATTATTGGGAAGCAAAGTTTGTAACTCCATTAGCCTGTTTCTGGTCATTTGGCTCTGTTTTCAGCTGGATGTGCACAGAAGCTCGAGTGTACTTTTATATACTTAATTGTCTGTGTTTTAATTAACACAGAAGAACAATAGCTTAGAGAAAAAAGCAGAAGGCCCTTACAGTAACGGAATTGTAACAACCCAGTATGCAGCATCTGAACTTTTCTTAAGGTTTTATGAATATCAAGCCATTTGCAGACTTTCTGTGTATCTCCAATTATTAATAAATACAACTCGATTCCTGCTTGCCTTATAAATACACACACTCAGCATTCAGCTGCAGATTCAACTTGCCCTGGATCTCCAACCTGGCAAAACACCTGAGAACCGTTCAATTTAGGGTGGTACAAAAAATACCCCCTTTATATATATATATATACACACACATAGTTCCTCATGCCCTGAGAGACAAGACAGCTGACTATGGTGGTCCAGCAGCATAATCCTGACTCATTTTTTTAATAAAGCTATCAAGTGGACACAAGAAAGCTCATCTTGTTCACATCCAAGAACAGTGTGGGAGAGAGCAAAATGCTCTGCATACATTTGTAGGACTTGAAAATGCTCATTTAACCCCCAAACACTGTATAAACATTACTCACTTTAATCGAAACTGTAATTCAGGTGTACCTATGGTGACATGCAGCCTCTGCTTAAACAATAAAAGGGAACAATGTGTACCAGCTATGAAGGGTGAGAAAAGGAGAACATTTCCTTCAATGGCAATTTATGCAGGAAGAATATTACTACTGACAGCACAGTCTCACCTCTGGGATAAAACTTATAGTCCTGCCCAGCACTGAAACTGCCACATGACTTTCCTGAGTTCCTCCATTTTGCATCGCATCTGCAGAAAACTATGTCCAGTCATACAAAGACACACACTCTGAGAGGCTTCATCCAGCTCGTGAGAGATTTGTTCTGGTTATTGATTCCTCATTACAATTTCTGCAGCCCCTGAGATATCCTTTGAGATCTAACATTAGAGTACTGGCCAGGCCAAATCTTGCTTCACTTATAAAAGCTGAGGCATTTACATCTTAGGGGAATATTGATTTACTCCAAATAATCTTTTTTTTTATGTTTCAAGCAAGCTGAAACTCCAGAGGAAAGAGACAGGATAGTAAACCCCTTTGCCAGCGCTTATGAAAAACATCAGAATAGACTAGCATTGCTTTGAAAACTCACAAGTGAATCCAAAACTTGATAGCAAATGCAATGTCGAGGGGAAGCTCACACATGAAGAATGCAATTTATATATGGCACCTCTTCTTAGGTGAGCTTGAGCAATGTCTAGCACAACTAAGCCTTAAAAATACCATTGCTGTTTATTTGCTTACAACGTGCTTAAGACACTGGAAAAGAAAGGGGAGATGCTAAAGGACAAACCCACTGAAAAGCGTCTTCTCTTGCTGGTAAAGAATTTAGAACAGGTGTTGTCAGCTTGTTCCTATTGCTATCAGCCAATACCAAAAGCAGTTGGCAGTGCTCCCATCATGTGAAAAAGCCAGTCAGATTTCTCAGTATATTCTAATTACTGTAGTGACACTCATGGGCCTAACGGCTACCTTATCATGGCAGACAGGTCTGCCTTCCATTTAGGGTTTATTGACTCAAATTTCTGCTTCCTCTAAATGCACATCTGGCTTACCAAACAAATTTAGAAATTCACGTTTATGCTTACCCACCTCATGCTTTAATCCTCTGCACATTAAAGGCTGTACTATCATCCCTCACCTACATTGTGATTATGTCCACCCCAGCTTCACCCCAAGAAAGCAAACTTGCTTGTCCTTTCTCCATAGGTTATTGCTTTGCCAAGGGATTCATCCAAATAACGGTGTGTTCTGCTGCTGGCTATGCTTCACTGTACCATATACACATACTTAGCACATACTAGCACAGAAATGTCACTTCTAACACCCTGTTTCTTTGCTATTGTGCCTCGTATGACAAAGAAGTTTTTTCATATAAAACAGCTAAGGATTGTACATGCTTTTCCACCCTGAAGGTCTTAATTTCATTCATATGAAAAGCGACTGGCAATCACTTTGCAAAGACGCTGCCAGGAACGAACTGTGGCACAGTTAATTGACGCATGTTACTTCGCTCAGAAACGCTGAACGTATCACTTATTTTCCTGATCTGGACCTATTTCAAATAAGCTGGAGAGCAATGCAGACTTAGCTTTTGATTTCAGTAGCTATTGGATCATATCCCTAAATACATATTATAACCACTGAGAAATAAGCATTTAGATACAGCAAGGTATGCATAAAAGCAAACTACATTTTGCTTTCATAAGCACAATGGTCAAGATGAGTAAATGGATAAATGAATAAACTATAAAAAGTGGGAGTATATTGCTGTAATTTCCATTCCTCATTTTGCTGTGCCCAAGTAGAATTTTATTCCAAATATTTTAATCTTTTGCTGATCAGGCCATGGATTACCTTTCCAAATTAATCCCCATGTATCTAAGTGCTCTCAAGGTCCAATCAATGCAGAACTGCTCTCTGCAACAGCACCTAACTTAACACAAACATCCTTTTTACACCATGAAACTTAAATCTGGAAGTTTTTCCTGTTGCATGGTCATGATAGAAATCTGATGCTCTGGTAGACATTGTATTTCAAGCTTTAGCTAATCTCAGCTTCATGAAGAAGTTAACTGGGCATACTGATTTTGGCAAGTACAAATTCAGTTAAATTCTATTAGCATGCAACTGAGTTTCAGGATGCCTTGATAGTTACCATAAAGACACTATGAAATTATGGGAGTTCTGGAACTGCAGCTGTGCATCAAGAAAAAACACACACAAAAATCTTTTGAAAAATCTGAGCAACAGGAGCATTGGTTTTTGCCCTCCATAAATAGGGGACTCTGGTTCCAGAGTATGAAACCTCTAGCTGTGAATTCCAGTAACTTAAACATGAGATTGACTATAGGCAAACATAAAGGTTGAATGATCAGCTGAGAAAACTGAAAAAAACTGAGAAAACAGTGTGAGGGGTTTATAAATTTATCTCACAAATATACTCTACATTATTAATTGTGCTTATAGGGAAAAAAAAATTGTTCCCACTCTGATTTTAAAGCTTACCTTACTCCTTCAGTCAGTTTTCTGTTACATCATTGAACATGTGTTAAACTGGTAAGTTGCACATCCTTTCTTGTTCCTAGAGAGAAAAGTAAATCTACAATCATAATGTATAATCGCTTCTGAAGGAGAACTTACATTTTGGACCAGAGATGGAGAAAACATTAATTGCTTAATGATCATTTTCAGAATTAGAAGATTGTATCCCTTTTCTATTTTCAAAACGATTCTGTCACAATATTTATTATAAATATTTTTAGTATATGATACTCATTTGTGCCATTGAGTGGTCTGTTTGTATGAATACTTTTGTATATGCTCAGCTACTCTTTTTTTCATCTCATGCTGACTTGATGGCAGTCCCAACACTTATAGTACAGTTGAGCTCACTGACCAGTAATTTTACTATGAATTATGGTATGGCAACACAAGTAGATGATGCAGGCTGTATCCTGTGTACCACCAGATCTGCGCAGTAAAATGATACATAAATATATGAGGTATCGTGTATCTTCTGTGTTCTGGGATCATGTAACCATGAGTTCAAAAGGGAGTAGTAATTCTTATCATATTACTACTTTTTGAGACAGGGAAGCAGAGGAAAACAAACTGCAGATTCTTTAAAACACATGTGGTAATTTACAGTTGAGTCACTAGATTTAGGCCTGAGACTTCTCGGTTAGTAATATCAGCGCAGATCTCTCCAGTTGCTCTTTTATTTTGGATTGTTACAGTTTTTCCCCCGTGTCAATTTTTAATTTATTGGTTGTGATGGCCAAGCAACTGCAGTTCCAGTTGTGGGAAGTGCAATGTGTACACTTAAATTGGGGGACCTAAGGCTGCTTTCCAGAACAAAGTTAACCAGCACTGGCTGCATTCTGACGGCGATGCAGTCGGACCCAGGGCACATCGCTGTCAGCAAGCCTCAGGCGGGTGAGCAGGAGCGCTAGCAGGGCCCTTTGTTTGCATGACTGGTAGCCAGAATCATAAGACAGATTTTGAATCACACTTTCCTGCAATTTAGGCACACACAAAAAAGAGCCAAATAGAATTTTACATCAGTCCTCTGCCAATTAAGAATAAGATTAAGTTCAGAAATGAGTGCTACCATACAGTTTGGAAGAAAGACAGTTTTCCATGGCAGAAGTAAGCCTACACTTCTGTCTGTTATCAACTTTATTTTTAGATGTCCAGACTGAATTTAATTGAAGCTATCAAAGCTCTCAAAGTAAAGAATTCAGAGGAGATTTTTTTTATAGATTCATACACAAAAGTACAATTGCTCCTCTGCAGCAGGATTCCCCCCTCCCCCCCCTCTTTTTTTTTTTTTTTTTTTTTTTCATCTTTAGGCTTACCCAGCTCTTCAAATCATTCCAGGCTGGTTTCTCTTCGATTGTCACTCATTTTGACTTTGCTTCTGAATTGAACACAGGATTCCGATGATCATCAGCATGGAGTGTTATTGTAATACACTGGGACAGAGACTGGACTTCCTGCAGGAGGAATGGCCATGGCAGTTACACATGCTGATCCAAAACATACTCACATGCACATACAACACACAATAGGCAAAGGAGAAAAAAAGAAAAAAAAGGCCTCTTTAGGCACATAAAGAAATGATGTCTATAAAATTACCATGTTACAAAAGAGGCCAGCTGTTTAAATGATTGCATTGTACAGGGAACAAATAGGAGTATATCTTGCGTACAAGCACTTTTCATTTGCAGCTTTACCAGTACTTTTTTTTTTTTTTAATGCTGCTTTGGCCACTTAAGCAGCTACTTTTTTGTTTGGTTTTTTTTTTAAAAAAAGTTGTCTAGGTTTTATACACACCACAGCTTTTATATGATTTTATAGTGCTTTTTCTTTATAATTTATTTTGTTAGCTATGTGGGTGAAATTAATAGCGAATGCTGACTTATTTCATAAACTTTATTAAGCCTTCAGGAAAACTTCAATGTGCTCATATGGAGAGGCAATATAGAATGTATCCACTGTATCATGACACAGAAATTACAATTCTAAGCTAGAAATAAATGACATTCCAGAAAAAGCAGAAGGAACAACATTTAAGGAGTTAATAATGAAACACTTGTCTTCATTTTCAGATCCTTTAATCCTGCTATTGTGCAGTTTTCACACAGTGCTAAATTGAATTACTGCATCATTTTTTACAATTTCTTCCTACAGTTGACCCAGTTTATAGCAGGTTTGAAAGCATTATCATTGCTTAGGGTTCAAAGATGCTGCAGTGTATTGCATTACAAGTCAATCAGTGCAGAAGTATTTTGATGTAATTTTGCTTTTGGATATAGAAGAACAGATATCCAAATGAAGGATGGTATTTCATTTTGTCATAACAATGTCACATAATGCAGCATGCCTTTTTTATATGATATGTATTGTCTCATTTTATTATATTTCTTTCTCTGTGTTCCTGGTCCTAATAAAATGAATCCTCAGTTTATGCCTTCCAATGTTTTTATTAACTTTTGCAAGGAGAAATTTGACAAAGTTGTTGTGTGTAGCTTTTTACTATTATGTAGCAGATATATTTAGTTGGATACTGCTAAAAAAAACCTAAAAGTGAATGCAGTGTTTCTAAACATTATCCCACTTCTAAAATTCTCAGTGAGAAATTTTTAATCAGAAATTTTCCTGTTCTGAAGGGCAGTGCTTTCTACAGCTTTTTGAACACATAAACATGGTGCTCAGTTTAAATACATTTTAAGCAATGTGTTTTAGGTAAAGCGTATCATTCTCTCAAGGTCATTCTTTATGCTTCAGGTGTTAATTTGTGTTGTTCTTGAAGTATTCTTATTATTGATAGTAGAGCCCTTGGTATTTGTTATATTGAAATATTGCTAATATATGAACTGTAACATTAAATTTTTAATCTAATCAATCAAATGGCATGCATATGCAGTAGATGCTTGGGTTTTACTAAGATTAATTACCATGTGCTGTGAAAACGAACTCTGTAAGGTGAAATATTGCATGCACACAGACATACGTAATGAGAAGAAAAGAAAAGAAAGCAAATTGTGCAAAGGGATGAGCACTGTAATAAGTTAATGACTACTTCTGTCATTCAAAACATATGCATAGCCTTTAAGACAACACAAAACAAAGATTAAACGCATGTTAAATCAACTATCTATTAAAGCATTTAGAGCTTTTCTCCAGATTTTACATGAAAATTATGCAATCTGTTGCAAAACTAAACACTTGTCTCCCAGATGGTGCTCAGAGTCTGTCTGAGCAAACACTCCTTCCATGCTCTGTGTAATAAATTGTGCGTATTTTTTGTTGACTGTGCTTCATTTTATGCATTTGAGGACATCTACACTGAACACGCTATGTAGAGATGACTAATTTGCATTGTAAAACCCAGTGATGCTGTATTTATATACCTGATTGCAGTCATGAAGTAGAAGATACTTCATCACGGAAAATGGCAGTATCTCCCTTTTCACTGGCTGGAAGTTACAAACTTACTATGCTTACTGCTGCTACTGATCCGGGTTGTAATTCTCACAGGTCACTGATAGTTGTCCATTAAATAATAAGTAGCTAATTGCTTTTCTTGAACAGTACTGCAAAGTTAAGCTTCTATGACAGTGTTTTGAGGAGTGTTTTGCCATGCCAAATAATAGCTATGATTGAAATGGGAATAAGATTAAAGCCACACTAATACTTTCATAATGTTATTAAAAGGTACATTATTCATGTGCTAGAAACACAGGGATTACCCTTCTGGCTGAGACTGCGGTCTAGCTAGAAACCTATGACAAGATACTAAAGCGTGAGAAAGTCATCTGCAACTGATGAGGCTGCTGTTCAGCTTTTTCTTGCTGTATTTTTTTAGTATTTCCTCTGCCTTGGTTTCTGCTTGTAAAATGGAGATGAGAGTAGTTCCTTGTTTCACAAGAGTGAAGATGTACTAGTGTACCCTGCTGTTAGTGAATTGCTCAATTAGGTGGTAGGGGACTAAATATATACCTGGGATTAGCAGACATTCCTTTTATGGAAAAGCTTAGTCTGATTACAATTTCTAAACAGTTTCTCAAACGTTACCCTGCAGACACAGGAAAGTTCTCCTTTAGAGATTTACTCGGCTATCTATCTGGTTTACTTAAAAAAAAAAAAAAAAAAAAAAAGGGAATGTTCATTTAGTCTTCATATTATTACATGTCACCTCTAGGTCTCCATGTTTGAAAAGGCATAGACACTTGTATGCATAAACTGAACATAAAGCTTTATCAATGAGGGAACTTGAAATGTATTTCTGTGATGAAGTACTCTGCAATATGTCTTTCCTTTGCCTTGTTCATTATTTTAGCACCTGTCATAGAAGAAGCACGTATATCAAATGAAAGGAAAACTAAAAATTTAAAGTAAAATAATGTTAATTTCTGTAACTTTTTAATAGAGAAGTAATTGTCTCCGTTAATCAGCATAATTTTAGTTAAATCCATGGGGCTTTAGAGACATTTTTTAATGTAAAAGCCATATTTTGGCAGGATGAAACTAATAAAGTTGCAGTTACATGCATGGAATTAGCTATATAATCCAGCAACTTTGCAGGGGAAGAATGTAGCTGGCAGGTCCTCCAAAGCATAATTTTTTGTGTCTTCAAAATGCCAAGGGAGACAACCAGCATGTCAGATAATAAAACTCCATATGATGCATCAGAGCAAGGTCAACTTGAATGTTAGATCAGGGCTTTGTCCACTCGGTTCAAAGTATCGTCAAGGATAGTTATTCCAAAGTCTCTGTGTACTATTGTCTATTGGATATAGAATTGTCTATAGCCTATTGGAATGTATTGTCCTGCTTTAACCACCTGCACTGTAAGGAAACTTTCCTTTTATCTGTGGAATTTCTTCTGTTAGATCTGGTATCTGTTGCTTGCCCGCTTACTGTACATTTTGAGAAGAATCCAGCTCCCCTTTCGGTAGCTGAAGACAGCAGGTAGATCCACCCTTGGCCGTCTTTTCTCCACAGTGAACAAAGTACTTCCCTTCAGCCTGGCCTTAAATGTCAGGTGCCCCGGTTCCCAAACCATGCTGCAGCTTTCGCCTGCATTTGCTGCAGTGTTCTCTCTCTCGTCCCTGGGGTGCAAGAGTGGGCATGTTCTCCCAGCACTGAGCAGAGGAGCACGGCCCGTTCTGTGGCTCAGTTCTCAGCAGCACCACGGGGCTCCTAATAGCAGCCCCGTTCGCAGTCAGCTGTTGCTGCCACAGCAAAGCAATGCTGACTTGTGGTCGCCCTTTTGTCCAGCAGGACCACAATTCCCTGTCTGCAGAGCTGCTCTCTAGCTAGTCAGCCTCTTGCCTCTGTCACCGATTGTTCTGTTCCAAGCTCGGAGTTAACGCTTCTGTTCACTTGGGTTTTTTTCAACTCTCTAGTCTGGTAACATCTCTGAATGACAGCTCTGCCCCCCAGGTAGCCTATGAACTGGTCCATCCCGTTTGGTGTTACCCATGAACTTGCTGAGGATGTATGCCATGCCGTTGCCCAGGTTGCTTACAAAAATAGTGAACGAGCATCAGCCCCTGTATCAGCCTCCCCCATATATCCCTTGTAACTGGCTGGTATATGAACTGCCAGCCGCTGGCACACCCACTTAGAACCAGTCTCTTTGAAGGCAGCGGTGCTGTCAGCTTTCACCCCTGTTGCTGGCCTATCCAGTTCATACCTCCCCAGTTTGGCTACAAAGATACTTAAAGGACACTTGGGAGCACCTGGCTGAAGTCCAGGTTATGAGACAGCTACTGCTTTACCCCAGCCACAAAGCCAGTCGTTTCATTACAGGAAGCAATCAGGTCGGTCGTGCACAGTTTGGCCCTGGTAAATCCCTACTGGCTCTACTGGCTGATACTGTCACCTTGCCCTTTGTGTGCCTGGAACTGCTTTCCAGGAGTCCTGGCTCAGGGCTGAATTGAGTCTTGAGGGCCAGCAGTTCCCGAGACCCTCTTCATCTTTTCTGAAGATGGGCATAACATTTGCTTTTTCTAGTCCCTGATTGTCATGACTTTTCAAAGATGACAGCAACCTTCCAATGGCATCAGCATCTTGGGATGGATCCTGTCCAGCACCACAGACTTGGAGGCTTTTAAAATGGGAGTGGACAAGGCCCTGAGCAACCTGCTCTTGTTGGCCCTGCTTTGAGGGAGGGAGGCCGGGCTAGAAGCTCCAGAGGCTCCCTTCAGCCTCGGCTATCCTGCGAGTCTGTGTAGCTGTCCAGCTTATTTAAGTAGTCCCTACCTTTCTGTTAAATCCACACTGCGCTTGTATAAGCACATTTCACATTGCAAAGCAGACTGTCCAGTTTCCTGAACGGAGCAGTCTAACACTTCATAATCTGTGCAATATGATACGCCCGTCTGAAATTTATGAAGCTGTAAACCAATTTCCTGTACTAATAAACACATCTTTTTTTCATTCCTGTTTATCCTCCTGTTAAAATTGCTGCACTGTCTTGCTCTCTTCTCTCATCCTTGTCTTCTAAGATGGAAAAAGAGATGGGAGTGGGGGTGGGGGGAACGGATGGACACCACCACAACAAAAAGCTGGCAGCTCATAGAAAAGAAGTGATACTTGGGAAAAATCCAAGATCAACAGACCAGCAAGCCCACTCATTGTTCTTTATCGTTTTGGCTTTCCTCCAGCCCCGCTAGGTTTCTCTCTCTTTCCAAACTGCTTTCTGCATTCTCACATATGTTATAGAAAGCACTGTGATTTCAGAGAAGTGCTTTAATTTTATAACCGTTTGATCTGCAGAAGTTGTCCAGTTTTGAAAGAAAATGAGGGGAGCTTGTTGCTCTGTCTCTCCTGTCCTTAGTGTGTTTGTGTAAACTTGATTATTCTTAGCAGAAGATTCATGTGTACATAGTATCACTGAAGGAGAAATGGATGCCTTTTGCATATAATTAGTGGGCATAATTCTCTGTAAAACTGTTTGGTTTTGAATTGCTCTGGCAGTACAATAAGTATTTCAAATCCAGCACACATCAAACCTGCCAACATCTTTACAGTGTGAAGCACAATAGTTCAGCTTTGCATTTTGTCACAAAAATGATCCATTTTTCTAATGCAGCAGAAAGACAGTAGGGTAGTGGTTGAAAAAGGTACTGATGAGAATGATTTTATATCTGTATTTTTAATAGATTCTATCCAAATGTAATAAATTTTGAAAACAACTGATAGGATCTACATAGTTACTAGAATACTTCAAACCTTCTGATCTGTGGGGCTACAGGTTAAAAACAAGTTCATAACTTAAGAGCTTAAACCGTAAAACATTAATTAATGTAATCATTATTAGAACAGTTCTCCAAGTTTTAAAACAAAAAGGCCAGGCTCTTACCTTTGACACGATAGCTATGCAAGCATCTACCTAACGTACCCCCTCGCACAGCACCGCTTGCAGTGTACCCGGTGGAAACAAGGAGCTGCACCGTTTGGCACGGATGGCGCCCTGCCAGGGTTGCTTCCAAACCACTGGGTGGTGGGAACACACAAGGACATTGTCAAGGGGAAGCTGCAACCAGCCTGCAGCTACTCAGGTCCGCTAGTCAACCTGGAGTGATGGGGACATCACAGAAAACACGAGCACAGTTGTGAGAACAGCATGAGAGCATCCTCATCCCACTTAGGGGCAACCTGAAAGGTGCTGATTCTTGTTGTTACTGCATTGCCTGCCCGTGGCCGATACCTACAGAATTCCCAGAATTTCAGTGTGGTTCTGCAGAAATCACACTTCAGATCTGGAAAAGGGCCTGGGCATCAGTTAGACCCAGGTGTCTCTCATCATCAGAGAACCGTAAGCAACCAATGAATGCAAGTCAGGACCTGCGGGGAACTGGGTACCGTTTCATACATGGTTTTTTTTCTTACAAAATGTGAGACTGACAGCAAACTCGGTGGTGACGGTGGTGGGGGGGTAGCAGCCTTACTGTAACACTGCCTGGGAAAGCCTGCTATGTTTGGATTGTTTACGGACATGCCTTGAACTTTCAAGCTCTAAGAGAATGCAGACATGGCAGGAATATATAGAATCATGGTTTTTCCAAGACTGTTTTCCTTTTTGCTGTCATAATTAAGCTGAAGGAAACCAGTCTTTGAAATGAAAACTGCATAGTCCAAGAGATTACTTAAGTGTTTAAAGATAAACAGGTATGTATATGTTCAAAAATATTTGGAGAAATCTGAATCTTCAAACTTCCCTGGATGTTGTACTTCAAATTCTTAAACATTTTTTTCTTCTTATTGATAACATTGTTCACACATGTAAATGTGAGGGATGAGCCCCGGTTATTTTTCAGTGTCTTGCAAGACATGCATGTTAAAGTGAAGAGGGAAAGTTGTTAGCAAACCCTGTGTTCTGCAAATCCAGCACTGTATTCCAGGGACTATGAACGGGGGGAAAAATAGTCATACTGAGACTGGCTGATCTAGACCAGCTTCAAGCAGAGATAAACCAACTCAACTGAGCATATCACTGCAACAGCTAAATAAATAAGTAATGTTTAATGCTGCTGTATATCCCAGCTACTGCCATGCTCGGTGTTTTAGGAGTTTTCCATCTGTAGATGCAAGAAGCTTTCATAGAGACATATTTAAATTCTCACTTTGACTCCTGCCTTTCCTTGCTTTTACTGCATCCCTAATAACAACAACAGTCTGATGAAGTTGCTCATTTGACTTTCAGAGTCAGTACTCAGTAGGGCTGGAAATGTGCAGGTTTTGGATGCAGTCTGCCTTTCAGTGCCAGAAAGTGCCTGTCACCATTATTAATTAAGTATGACATTTACTCTCTTCATTGGTTTTAACCATGCCCACCATGATCTCTGTGGCATATAAATATTGGAATTTACAGAGGGGTGAAGAGAAGATTCGCAGTTTTAAGATTTGTTGGTTGCGGTTGCTCAGCAAAAAAAACCCCCAAAACCAAAAAGCCACAAAACTACATCCTGGCTTTTAGGGGGCTTATTTGGGGATTGCTTATTTGTTCAGTGGAAAGAAAAAAAAAAATACCTGCCTGCTGACCATTTCTGATACACAGTTACAGAGCTGTGCAAGTAAGTCTAGCAAAAACAGGAATGTTGACCTGGCACATTCTGCAAGCTCTGGTCAGGTGTTTCTGTAGCGGGTGACTAAAGAAAACGTCCTCTGTTCTGAGTCTTTGTCTCTTGCTAATGCTGTAATAATTTGGTTACACAAATCTATGAACTTACATACGTACATATATAAAATACAGTGGAAAGAAAGAGATACATGTAAAAGCAAACCAGCAAAAAAAACCAACAGAAAAACAAAACCCAAAACCTGTCTTGCTATCTTGCTAGTTAGCCAAGGGATCATTAACTGCTATGCATCGTGGGAGTGGTGGGAATTACAGAGACCAGAGTGTGCTTGGAATTCTGCTGGCAGTTCAGTACCTAGAGTCCAAGGGGGGGGGGGGGGGGGGGGGGAAGAAAAAAAAAAAAAAAAGTGAAGCAAGTAGCTTGCGGGACTTTCAAAAGGGAGGGATTTGTAAAGCCTGATTGCTAGTACAGATAGCTACATCTGATAAGCCTAGTTTTATGTCTCTACTTACATATTAATTGTAGTTCATCTATGGCATAATTAACGAGGCTCAATACAGGTTTTTTATCCAAACAGTTGCATCAACAATAAGCCGATGATTTGAGCACTGGCACTGAGTTCACTTAAAATGCTGCGATGGCACTAATTGCTTGGGGGTTTTGACAGGTAACTGTCTTATTTAAGGACTTACTAAAGCTTTTCAGAGATTCATTTACGGAGGTTTATTAAATAGAAATGCCAGTTTAAATGAGCATAAAATGAACAACCTTGAATGCCACATTATTACTATTCTTACTACTTCTGCAATTACTATCAAGCATATGTAATGCAACAAATATTTCTCCTGAAGAACTAGCTGTATAAAAGAAGACAAACATAAAGGAAAGGGTGGCAAAGAGAGACAGACCATCACCCATAAAAGTTGTTAGTTATATGTTGTATTTCAAGCATTTAAGTAATTTCATTGGCCTCAGTCAGATTTCTGGAGTAGATCCACAGAGCAAAACTATATAACTACTATTTCTTACCAAGCCATTGGTAGTCACAGGAGAAATGGCTGAGATTTGAAGTACAACAAAAGGAAAGTATGCGAATAGGATACCAGAGAAGGCAAAAAAGGCATTTAAGGGAGAAGTGTCAGTGGGATGGACAATGTGGTATGTCAGGCAGAAAGGGCATGCTAAGACACCAAAGAGGACAAAAAAAAGATTGACCTCTACTATAGCAACATCATGCATATCACAAATGATAGCAATCAGGTCCGTGATACACGGAACCTGTCAGAACCTAACGGTGCATGCACATTTGCACATGCACATGCCCTTTTACATTACATATGGAATTTATTACAGCTATTTCTAATATGACCCTTAAAAAAATCATGGGTCTGTTCTTAGCCAAATGTCTAACTTCTTTCTGTAGTCCATCTGCTTCAGACATTTATCTGGAATAGAATAGATCAGATCATTCTGTGATCTATGATCTATTTATCTTAGCAATAGATGAAGGCATCTTTTCATTGCATTGATTTAAGCGGCTGCTGTCGTTTATGATAGTCAGCATGAGTCCCCTTAGTTAGTATTCCAAAAATATATTTAGAATCATTTCTGCATGCAAAATCAAACCTGAATGCTCTGGGGAGGGATAAGGTTAGCAGAACTAGAGTATCCATGAACTACTATGCCCTTTGCCTGCTATCAACTCACTCCATATTTCAAGAGTACAATCTGGGACACTATATTTCAGACTCTTTTTTTTTTATCTCCTGCTCTCATGTCATTGTCTTTCTCTAGATGTACACATTTTGATCTTTTTCTTGATCCTTTAGTCAATGAGACACTGTTTCTAAACCTTAGCCTTTTCCTCACACACACTGTTGCAATCTAATAACCCAAATTTTGTCGTCAGTTCCTGGTTCAGCAGTAACAAATATGAAATATAAAATTAGTTATTATTTACAAAATCAGCAATATGTATACAAGACTCTGTGTGTATGAACGGACAGATACATTTTATATCCCAAGGTGGCAAAAATTCAAAGCTTCCTTATCTGTGGGCTTTTTCTTTTTTTTTTTTTTTTAAGTAAAAAAGATTTAATTACTTATAATAGAATACTGGTACAGTAACAGAGGTTCAGTAATTAATATAAAAAATCTATTCAGAAGCATACAATGATTTACATTCAAACCCTGAATATTTAAAATTAATAGAAAATATTAGCATGTTAATAATTGAAATCACAGGAATGTATAATGAGATTGCACTTACTGTAGTCTATTAACCATTGTCTGCAGCTTGATAGGAAAACGTTTAACCTCAGAAAAATAGGATGCGCATTCTATAAGCCCCTAAGGCTTTGTTACTATTAAGCCAATGTGATCCTTGAAAACACGTACATGTGTACATCTTGTGGAATCAGAAGTACAACATGTACTCCCACAGCATTTTTCTTTGTCTGAGAAGAGTCCTTTTATCCGTAAATCTGGGAGGGAAAAAATGAAAGCACTGAAGAATGACTTCACTACAAAAGAATGCAATAAAATTAGCACTACATTAATGTCATTTTTCTGAATTTTTCATTGTTTCACATATTGTTACCTTTATCTTTCAATAAATTTGGGTGTATTAGCTCAGCAAGCTGGCAGCAGAAAAAACATAATGATCTTTTTTGGTCAAATGGTTTATGACTTCACACCTATACTGAGAGTTTTAACCTCCATCCATATTTATATTTGTCCTCTATGTCTTCAATTCAAAAGTCCTTTCAGAGAAGATTGGTTTCATGCAGAGAGAAGATAAAAATCAGAACCTTTACCTCCCATGCAATAAATTCATCATATTTATTCGTCCCAGATACTGGTGAGTTGGAGAAAAAAATCTTAGATTCTAGTACCTAACACTTAATACTTCTTCTTAGAGGTAAAACTACAAAAAGGAGCTGGGGGGAAGAAGAGGATGCATTTTTTTTCCTTCCAGTCTGTATGTTATTCAGAGCTGCAAATATTGAAATACTCACATTAGAAAGGTTACTAAATTGCTGTGGCCCAGCATCCTGAGAAAATGTCTGACAGCATGATTATAAAGGGTCTGTTGTGACTGTGCAGCAGACAGCTGGTGCTAGTATTGTTTAAACAGGGAATCTAGCAGAAAAAATAAAGTAACCCTCATTTTTAGGTATAGACACTGTCCAGTCATGAAGGCAGTGGATTTGGAGCTTCTGTTTATTGCTGCAAACTGAAATGAGGCGAGGTGGACTGCAGCAAAGCCTTGTGAACAATTGGTAAAGATGCATAAATTACTGTGAAATGCAAGTCAGAAGAAATCGGCATTCAGGAAGGGCAGACAGCACAGACAGTCCATTATCCCTTTAACCACATAACTGACTCAGACACAACTGCTGGATCAATCTGGAGGCAGATGCTATAGCCAGAAAACTATTTTAACAGCTTGGCATCTGGGTGCCGTGATTGCTGAAAGAAAGAGGACGGGTGCAATCTGATGAGGTGAATTGCTGCCTGCTGTGGACTTCAGGTTATGATTAACTATGCTTTCTTCATAGGAAAAAAGCAGGTAAAGGAACAAATATTAGAAAATGCAGCTTATGTCTTTCAATTAAAGGTAAGTTACGTGGCATAGAACGCTAATAGTGTAGTGAGTTTTGCCCATTAACCCCTAGTAGAAGTTCCAACAGAAAGGCTGCATCACTAACAGTTTATCAGTGTTTAGCACTAATCCCTGATTCAGCCAAGAATTTCTCAAGAATAATGAGCTCAAAGAAGTCCTACAGCCAAAGACAACACTCCTGTGCTTTGTCGAATCAGAGACTGTAACTGTACCTCACATTGAAAATATTAAGTAATAATAATGCCATGTTATCCAGCTTATTTTAGTAATTTGTTCCCATCCTTCCCATGCATAGCAATATCTGCAGAGGTTTTTCAAACGATGAGCAAACTACATATGGGAAAATACGGGGCAAAATCGGTCTGTAGACCACAAGTGGTATCAATCCTTTATGGGTTCACAGAATGGATTTATTCTAGTTGAAGGTCTGACCCTGTTATGAAAGGTATACCTGGAGAAGTCAGTCAAGTATAATAATTTTCAATGATTTGGAATTACATAGCCTACGTAAAATACTTGTTTATTGCTTTGCTGATGTTTATGTGAGAAAATAATAGATTTTTCTTGAAATATGAACCTGAAACAATAGAGGGATGAAAGCATACCTCTTTCATGGTGTTATATGTTAAAATTAAATGCTGCATAAAATGCTAGTGTCAGTGTTGGAAACAAACCACCTCTGCTCTTTATCCCCCCCGCCCCCATCTCAGCAGCACTGTGGGTTTTGGTGTAACGTAAGGTCACTGTGGTATGCAGCTCAGTATCTTGGCTTCTGAAATGACAGTTCTTGGTGTTACAGAGCCTCTGATTCCTGCTGTACATGAATCCCTCTTAATTTGTGATAAACATTGCTAAAATTAACACACTCTTCTAAATTTTGATGACTGCTGTATTTGTCTGTGGTGCCAATCCCATTTTTCTGCTTATAGATGAAAGCAGACTGGATTGTGCTGTCATTAGACATCAGTGGCATTACTTAAGACTTGGAGACTTTTCTTTCATCTTGTTACACCTAATGTGCTTCAGTGTGTATGTGACCAGAGGAAAAACACCACAAGCTGAAGCTGTCTAAAGAACCTGCCAGTGTAAGAAAAAGAGTAACTGATGCTCTGCAGCCCCTGCACTTCAGTCAAAGTGTCATGCTGTTAAATCATAAAATGGCTGAGCTGGGCCATTTAGTTTACTGAAGGTGCATATTCTCTTTTCCTTCTCCTCTGTCAATTGGCTAAAGCAACCTACAATTGTAAGTACTTTTTTCTGTTACTAATCTCCGGGTTTCCTCTTTTCAATGTTTTTTATTTGTTGAGGTGGTTTTCCTGAAAATTGGAGAGCATAAGGATTCATGCTTTCCTCTCATTGACATCCTCACTGCCTGAGGATACATACTTACTAGAACCCTTGTTCCATCTAAAAATGAATCATTAGCCTAAATAGTGTTTAAAATAAACCCTTAAATGAAAGGGTAAAATTAAACCAGTTATAGGTTCAAGATGTAAGGATAAAAATACTAATATAGAGGAAATGCACAACATCCCCTGCACCTGCCCACAGGACCGAAGAGTCATATGAGGTGGCTGGAAACCCTCCAGATGGATGTGGAGGAACAGGGAGAGAGATGTGAATACTGGGAGTAGTGGAATGTGGAAACAGCATGCTGCATGGGTAACTGAAGGCAGGTACTAAAGGTCCCCTATGCTTCGGCGTACGCTAACCAAAGCGAAGACTGAAGATAACTGGATGTGTGAGACTGTAGTTACTCAGATACGATCAGATCAGATATATCTTCTGAAGTATTTTCAAATGGCACAGCATAAGCACAAGGACATTAGATTCTTAGAAAGCCAGATATTCAAGGATTTAGAACTTAAAAACAATTGACTGGAATCAGCTATTATGCAGGAAAACTATTGTAGAGATTTAAATGATATTTAAAGGGCAGATGGTAAAGAAATATCACTAAAGTGCTGTCGCTAGACATCAGTGGCATTATTACTGAACTCCAGTAATAAACCTGAGACTACTGTGATTATTAATAATCAGAAAAATAAGAAAGAACAGGTATATGAACAATTGGAAAGGTAGGCTGGTGGCTATGTGATTTTTGTAAGTTAAATCATGTAGAAAAAATTATTAGGGAAGATAGCATCAGATAGCCAAGCTGTGTCACACATCCGTAGCAAGAGTAAGAGTTGTATAAAGCGTTCCCACAGAGTAGGACTATACGATGGGAAAAAAAGGTCAGGAAAAATTAGTCATGATTCTATAATACAAAAGGCTACATTTTATTGTACGAGCTGGTTGTAAGAGCTCGTCTTGAAGCAGAAACCTAAATTAATCACTACCTGAACTTTAAAGCAAAGATTATTGTTTGGGTTTTTAGGACAGGGACTGCCATTACAAACACACATGGGCACAATAATGATGCTTTTTTTCTTTTACTGAATGCATAAGGCTAAGTAAATTAAATTTCAGCTCAGATATAATTCTGAATTTTGCAAGAAAACAAAAATGTGCGATGTAGCCATCCAAATGGTGGTGTTCATAACCGAGGTCCAAATGCTGCATTTATTTACTGGTAAGTTAATAATGGAAAAGGGGTTGGTGTACACCAATCAAGTTATATATACTTGTACTTTCAAAACCACAAAAACGGCCTACCCATTTAATTGCACTGTTTTAAATAAAACCAGCATATAAACATGTACTTCTGTGCAAATCCCTATAAAAACACCCTTAGATTTAATTGCTTATCTTCTATCAGATTATTGGCAGGCTTTTCTAAGTTGGTATGAATGGATCTGGGAGCATTTGCAGAGAGATTGTAGTGATTCAGTTAATGCAGCCAAGCCAGTGTATGCTTACTTACACAGGTATGTACTTAATCAGTGTATGTATGGATATGTAATGTATAGTGACCTTATGTATGAGACACTTCATAGTGTTAGTTATGATTTTACTATGAAATACTCCCTATCATAACTTTTCAGTGTTCAGGTTTTTTTTCGTTTGAAAAAAACAGCCAAGAAAGAGACAAAGATTTTGGTCAACAATTCATTGTGATATTCCATTACCTATCAAATACTTTCTATTTCAACTATTTCATCACATTTCTCAATTATAAAAAGTAGCATTAAAACATTCCTTAGAATTTTCCTTATTTTGTTTCTTTCAGGCAGAGCTTAACTACAGGTTTTCAAGGCAAAGACAGCTCACATATGAGAGAATTCTATTCCAAATGTTTCAGATAGCAACATGACCACCTTTCAGTCTGGTGATTCAGAATCTTTAGTTCTATTCCAATCTCATCATCACAATTATATTGAATTACAGACATAATATCCTTAATGCAGGTATGCTCCAAGTACCTTGGTCATCCAGCCCTCCTCATCTGGAAAAGGACTAGATCAATTATAAGAAGCCACTTATAAGGGCTTAGTTTTAGTCACTTACCTAGATCAGTGAAGACCTGAATTATGGAAAATTCCAAACCTCGGTGTTCCGAAAATTAACTTCTCTTCAAGTGCCTACATCAAAATTACAGAAATTGAAGCATCCATGAGAATTAGTTACTTTTGAAATGGCAGCCTTCCTCCTGCGTCTGAAAAGCTGTGGGTATTTCTACTGATAATCACAGACATTAGCCAACCAGCACATATGCCAGCAATAACAGTTCAGTATTAATGAAGTGTCTTTTTTTCTGCTGGTAATGAAATTCATTCTTGGCATTAGAACTCTGCCTTACATTGTGAAAGTAAATAGAAGATGAACAGAAGTGGCATTTATTCATTAAAATTGCAAAATAGCAATTAAATCTTCTCCTCCTCTCTTTCTGAATAATCTGTTCCCAAAGTATCTAATAACAGGTAGTGGGAAACAGTTGTGGGCAGGGCTGATCAGATAGCAACTCCATTTTCTATCAGCCTCCGAGTTTTTGAAGCTTGTTTAATTTTGAACATGTTCATTTTCAAAATACAGAACCCTTCCAACCAATCCATACCGAATAATAATCTGGAGAAGGCAGGAAGTCACACCATGGGCAGGTGAAGCCTGTGCATCTTAGCAGCCAAACTGGGAGCCTACAGCATTCGACACAGGTTTAAATGATTATTCGGTCAGAGAAGAAGGGGCTCATCATCTCAATCATTACAAATCAAGACAGACACTGAGCTAGTGATCTGCCTGCCTGGTAGGGATCTCTGTTCCAAACCCAAACTATTCCTCAGTAGAAATTTTAAGGAAACTGGGAGGTCTCCAGGAAGCATTCCAACCTCTCAGAAGTCAGCATGTGCTCTGAGCAGCTGTGGGCTGATAAAGTAGAATAGTTTACTAACAGTCCTCATACACCTAATATTTAATGTTACTATACCTAGTCATCTAAAAGTGCTTGTCAATGGGAGTTAAGTCTCATCTTCCTCCTCACACAGTGCATAACACAAGTGCAAAAAAGGCATTTTTAAAATCACTCAGCTCTTATAAAGCTCTGTCAGAACACAGACTTGGATTGAATGTTTCATTAGCAACAGCTGTTCTTTTTGACATGCTATTCTCTGCACTTCCACTTCTCTTTTAGTGACATGGATCTGGTACAGCCACTTTAGTCTGCACTTTAAACCTTCCCTGTACTAAGGAATGTCTTTTTTATTCCCTAATAGATGCTCAGATGGTAAAAGGGGCATACAGGACAACAGCAACAAATTGGCTCCATAAGTAACTGCTGCTATCCCGCAGTGATTCTGTCTGAGCTGGATGAATTAAAAAGTCCAAGGTGATATTCCTCTATCTCTTCCCCCATCATCATTTGCTATCATTCCATATATTCCATCCTCCTCAGAAAAGGTAAAAGCCAGCCTAAAATAATTAAGAATTTATCTCCTTTCTGGGAAAGGCAAACACACCTGAAGAAGATGAGGTGCTCACAATGCGGTAAGGATTATTTATCTCATTACTCATGTATCAATCATACAACAGGTTAAAGCAAAGGCACAAATGACTGATCACAGGTGAGGAGTTAAGTGGAACACAGAGAGAATTAAATATATTACCTGTTAACACAAAGCCAGCTTCCAGTGCAGCTGCGTGAGCAACAATGTTAAAAAAACCCCACAAACCAACCAAACAGCAGCACTGGATAATATTACTGTTGCCCAGTAAATCACTATAAGCTACGCTAGTCATAACATCCTGAAGTCCTTCTGCCATGTGATATTTTACCTGAATAATAACTCTGAGGTTGGTTTAATAGTTTATTTCTCAGATACTAATTCAATGAAAATATTCTAGGAGCTCTACAGCAGTAGTGCAGTGTGGATTTATATCTACATTCTGCCTGGGGTCTCAGTGAAATTGCATCAGGCTTACCATGTGTGTGGCAATCTAAATCTACACATTTAAATGCTGGATAAGAAATGCTGGAGCTACTTGCTTCACCAATTTTTCATCACATCAATCAAAATACCGCATGATAGCATCAGCCTTTGAAATGGAGGATCTGAAAACTTCAATTCTGTTTTTTTAAACAAGAAATTTGTTAAGAGCCACTGCTCCTCAGACAACGCTTTGATTTTGATTTCTTCCTTTTGTTTCCTTCTTTTTCTAGTTAAACAAATTTTACTGAAAAATTCCCAGTTAGGGATGGACCAATGTCTGCTATCTCTAATGTCCACTTTCTCAGTGTTGAAGCATACAGAAAAGCACTGCAGATGTGTATTGAAGGCATATGAAGTCAGGGAATTAGTAGTTTCAATGAAGAGCACTGCAACATCAGAGGAAGTCATTATAATGCTTAAATGGGGGCCAGGGCACTGTTTTTCTGAAGACACAGCTGCACGCTGAGCACAGAATTCAGAAGACATGCCTATGAGCAGCTACCTGAAAACCTTGACTCTGTGTCGTATTTATTAGTGGGTGTTAAATGATGGTAGTCAAGGAGAGCTATCTTTGCCTTTCTTGGCACCCGGAAAGGCTCAGCAGCAGCACTCGCCTGTATTGATGGCCATTACGAAACCTCCTGAATTACGCAGAGGCTTTGGATCAGGCCCTGGTATTAAAAGTGCTTTATATTTTTGAAATTGCTAGTTAATAAATAAGGGGCCAGCAGATGCTACAAGAAAACAAAGCAGTATAGTTCCTGGGATTTATTGACCAATAAAACTTGTTGTTACTGTGAACTGCAAATGGTTTCCTCTGTGCAGCTCTTTACATCAGTTTTAACAGCTCCTATAGAGGGGAAATTCTTTTTCATTACATTATTAGTGTACCTGGGCCCAGATAAGTGGACAGAGAAATGTGGTACAATCAGGGAACATTTAAAACAATAAGCCCCAGAGACCAAAAGAAAGAGTGCATGAGGAAGTGCAAACAAACAAAGTCTGATCAGAATAGAAAATTTAGGATTTGTTACAGAAACAAATCTCTAAAGCTTTTTCAGCCTCATATTTGGCTGCTAGTGAATAAGATAAACAGGCTGGTGGGAGGTGAGCTGGGGGAATACAATGTGAATCAAAGCAGGTGGTGTTACTGCTTTGCAAGGCAATGGTTAGACTTCACGTAGAGTAGCACGCCTAGCATTTGTCATTGTTACATAGGTAAGATACACTTTCTGTTGAAGGAATGTAGAACCGAGTATCTTAACGATGCCAGACTTCAAAGATTTAAAATGTGAAGTAGGATTGAGAAAAGTTAATGCATAGTCAGCCTGATAAAGATGATACATTGCTCTTCAGATTGCAAGAGATTTAGGAATTAAGAGTTACATCTCAGTCATTTTTCCTACTTTGCTTTTCTCATTCCTCTTATTATCATATTAAATACTGCCACTCTGGGCAAATGGCACAGTGGCAAAAGTTCTGGAGGGGTGATCTTGCGTAGTAAAATTGTATACAAAACAATCATCACACAGTCACGGGCACTTTTGATGTGTAAAATATCTTTACCCAAAATTGGATTAAAATGTATAATTAGATTCCCAGAAATATGAAAAAAAGACAAAGGATGAAAACGGAAACATTTTTTCAATTATTTCAAGAATGTATTGGGTTGTTTTGTCTTTTAAATATTGCACCTGTATGTTGTTTATATTTCAAAACAGTGCATTTTGTTTTCATTAGAAAAAGCTGACACATCAGCAGCCTGATGCCATTTTTTCAGTATTTTTCCTGAAGCAAGAAGTTCACAAACAGTGTTTTTTCCTAAGCGCTAACATTTTCCAGGGGAGAAAAAAATTCTCAAAAGGTCTATTTCAGATCCATCCTATGCAGCCTGACACAGCTTGATCCAAAGGCCACTGAAGTTAATGAAATGACTTTTGTTGTTTTCAGTAGGCTTTGGGTCAAGCCATTTAATGACCAGAAAGGGACTGAAAGTCCTAATGTAGTACCCTACACTGAAAACTACTAGCAAAAAAGGAGTAGAGATGCTCCATAACTCAGAACATCACTGATCTGTTAGCACAGTGAAAAAGCAGGTTTGCAAAATTAAAGCATGGATGAAAGGAGTTCAGCAATTGCTTCTGAGCTACATGTTCCAATCTAAAAAAAAACCCATATAAAAAGAGAGCCATTGCAGTTCCACTGATGCGCAGGGGCAGCCGTTCACAGCCTCTGGGCAGAATAAGACTGTGCTGCTGCTGAAGGGTACCCAAGCATTAAAAGGGGGGTGGGGGTGCGGAATGGATGACAGGGCCTAAAAGAATAAGGGTTATGATTAGAATATACGTGAATGAGAAGACCTAGGAATCTTGAGTAATTAAGTACTTAGCATCTCTTGAGAGCCACTTTTAAATTATGGCATGGAAATGTTTTGAGAAAATTTGTCTCTTCGTACCTGAAAACATGGGGAATGCTCAAAGAGCTAAACATCTGGTTTCATGTCCCTGCATATCCTGAGACAAAAATCACGCTGAACAAGCTTAGCAAATACACAACTACTAGTCAATTACCCTAGAACTGCAGCTGTCTGAATATTCACTAGTAAGAATCTGGTATCTGGTGAAAACTGCCTGGTTTCTAATTTAGTCATAAGTCTGACACTCAGGCCAGACTTGTCAGTGAAGCTTAGATCAATATTTAGCTTTGCATGGAAATCAGATAAAGTCAGGAAAAAATATTTTGGTGATTTTGGGAACTTTGTTCTGTGTAATTCCATGTATTACACTATCAGCTTCTAGAAAACTGTATAGCTTCACTAGGCCTGGTGAAATGCTACCAGGTTATACCAGGTGAAAACCAGGCCTGGAACGTATAAGCTTCCATGAGCAAACCCAGAAGTGCTTTATAATCCAGAGTCTGCAAAACAAAGCCCTCCTGTCCCACACAAAGAACTTTAGATTTGAATTGTCACATGCCAAGTAAATATAGTTGGTTGCACAGCAACTGAAGCCTGTAATTCTGGCTTGCCAGACTTGGAAGGCTTAAAGACCTGTGAAAGGAATCTCTCCTAATAATTTGTAGAATAGGTCCAACTCATATTTAGGATAAAAGTAGCACTGGGAGAAAGGCAAGCAAAACCTGGCTGTGGCTCGTTCATTACTTGTATTCATAGAATTATTAAAGCATAAAAAGGGGGGGAAAAGCATTCAGCCATCAACAGACCAATGGGGAATTGTTATCTTACTAGAGGCCAATACCTCCAGAATAGCGGGATTTAGGGAATAATGAGGACTTTTTAAAATTGAAAATTGCATGTCTGGTAAGCAGACAGTTTTCAAGACAATGAATAAAGGCAGCTGGAGGATGTTACAAGAGTATACAATCTATGCTACAGTGCACAGATTGAACAAAGCAAAAAATAATAAAATGAAAGATGATAGCCAAATTAGCGTATGTGAGGGCCAATTACGTCTAGCTGGTGCCTATACACAGGGCCAGAAAAAGGCACAAAGGTGTTTCATCCTTTTTGTTCTCTGCATCTTCCAAATCTAATTGATTTCAGAATGCTTTACTGGCAATTTTGTTTGACACGCTATTTTCCAAAGAGAGAGAAAAGAATCTTTCCAGTCACAAAAAGCAGGAGCCCAGCTATGTCATCCTCAGTGGGAAATTGTAACGCTTGCTTTCTCCCCACGTGCTCAGGGAGAGGAGACGTCCTGCCCTTCTCAGACTATCCCTCTGGCTGCTACTTCTCCACACTGTTCCTAGCACAAACGTCACCTCTCGTGGAACAGTATGACTTAAACTGAGAATTTCAGAATGTATGCTGGAAATTGACTCAGCTGACTTTGAAGTTTCCATGTTAGTAAAATTCATGCACAAAACTGTTTTGTGTTAGACCCACAGTCACAGAATGCATAAGATGATTTTCATGCATGCGCCTGCATGGGAAAATGCTTGTATTATAAAAATCAAAGCCCCAGGTGGCAGATTCTCAAAGCTCTGTGCAATGAGTGAAATGCATAAAAAATACATGTAATAGGGACTATGTGTATCAGTATGAAATGCCGAATATATAGGCCTTTTGAGAACCCAGTTTCATGTGTTGAAATTCAATCTCTTTTAATCTACCTTTAAAAAATGGTTGGATTCCTGAAATGAGACTTAGAAGCCTGTGATTTCTGGCTGGAGAGGCAGCAGTATTCTACCAGCAATTCAGTCAATTCTCATTAAGAGTCGTGACTGTTTGCATAAACAGAAATGACAGTTTATAGGTAAATCCTACCCAGTGTGGAGTCCGTTCATTTTAAATGTTACACTCAAAAGGCCACAGCAGCATAATAATGTGAAGGCAGGCATGAAGCCTCCAATAAAACTGCACCCACTGGGTCAGTGCCATTGCATAGCATGCTCTGGATATTTACAGAATGATTAGACACTGGGTGGTCAATCAAAGCTCAGTCTGTTTGTCATAAATATTAGACATAAAGGCCACAGGTGTGGATTTTACAGAACTGTTTCTTCCCTCCACTTTCACAGGATATAATAGTTATGTACCTTTACAGAGAATTTGTTCTCATTCATTCAAGCCTTTCTTAAACTGACTTTCCTGCACGCTGCATCTAGTATGTTAGTTTATTAAGGATACTCCCCTGGTGCCCATACCTCCTGGCAGAACTGTATTGTTATTTTTTTCATCCCTCCTGTGGTCATGCAGACAATGAACTAGGAAGTCTGCTGCTTACATTTTTCCAATTACACCGTCTTATCAGTTGATGGCAGATGGTTTGGAGGAATCTTAGGGAGAAAAGAGCCACTGCTAATGTCACCACTGTATCTTGAACTTTAGTCTACCCCACTGCGTGTTATTTGTTAAAAAAACATGGACACCAGAGCAACAGAGTAGCCTGTCTGAACACTGAGAGCAGCTTTTCTCACTGAGACAAACTACAAATAACTCTATTCTGTACATCAGATGGAAAAAACCCCACAACCACCACCCAACAACCCAGAAACACTCCATTAGAGTAGTTCTGCACATGTCAGGCTTTAAATGCTTTGTGGTAGACAAAACGCAACAACAGAATTTAAATATATAATAATGGTTTTACAGAAAGGGGGTCCAAAAGAAAAAAAAAAAAAAAAGGAAGAGCAGAAAAGTTATGGGATAAAGAAACAAGGTGAGCAGAAAATACACAGGGTCTTCACAGAACGGGCAGCACTCCTAGGGGTAAAACAAGACTAAGAGGTGAAACTCTAACACAGCATATCTGCAAAGTTGGGAGTACAGAGAATCATTAGCAAGCATCAGCCTGTGCTGGTCCATCTACTGTTTTGCCTGCACAGCAGAACAGTGTACTGAGTCTGTCTTGAGCCTTGGAAACCACTCAGCTGCGTTAGTGTAGAGCTGTCAGATTAAACATCAGATACATTGAACAACACAGGTATGGTAGCAGACGGGTGCTGTTGAGGTCTCCCAGGGCATGAGTGGTACCCCCTACATATGGTGAAGCCCACTGCCATACAGCCATACTAGTTCAGCTCTAGGTAGGAGATTATGGTAATGCAGCTTTGCAGTTTATGGACATGCCTAGGTTTTCTCTGCATGGGTAGTGGGTTTTTTTGTTTTTGTTTTTTTGGTTGGTTGGTTGGGTTTTTGACACACAGCAACATCTTAAGCAAAACACATTAATGGCAAAGAACTGCCTCAAACAATCTATCTCAGCTATGCTACAAAACCCTCTGAACTTAATTACAGTATTTTTGTGTTCCCCCGTGATTTAAATTCCATCTTAATGGTTTAAGAATGATGCTGAAGGCTTCACAAACCTAGGGTTTTTGCATAATTCTTGAGCATATTTAGACCACATCTCTAAAGCAAGCAAAGTCTCACTTAAATATGTAGGAGTACAACGGAGTTGCAGTGGTCTCCCAGCAGAGTACTTTAAGGAGACACAAGCAACATTACCATTAAGCTATAGAACTCTGCTTTGTATTCAATCCAAATGTATAAACTCGGACGGCTCCTCTCAGAATTATTTTAGCCCTGACAACCAACATTATTCACAATTACAACTCACGGTTTCATATATGCAGATATCATGCTACTTTTGTCATTACTCTACATTATGTAAGGCTTTGAATTCTTTCCTGTGGATCTTGGGGGAATTTGTCCTGATCGGAGGTAGATGAACTGCATTAGCCTCTGTCCTAAGCAGAAAGTGGTTGTGCAGGAAAATAATGGCTTTTAGTTTGTAAATTCTCTTGGCCCAGCCACTGCCAAAAACCTGCAGTTTGTGTTTTAGGCAGGACTGGATTTAGCAAGGTTTGGACTCACTGAGCAGCCTGCCCAAAAAAGGTGTCTGGGCGATCCAAACCATTTCCTAAGTATCACTGGAGGCCTGCAGGGATTCTTTGCAGCATTGTGGCAGGACACCAGCACTGATCCTATATGCTCATTTTCCTATTTGAGCACTGCAGCTGAGTTTTCCTTGTGACATTCAGGAACCAAATCATAGTCTATGTGGTTTTGTATGGGAATAAAAGACGCTTTTCATATAGAATTAGCCAATTGTCAAGTTTTAGCTAGAGGCTAAAGGAGATTTTAGCAAGGCTCAGAGGAGATTTTTTACATGACCAGGAGAAAATTATTATTGCAGTCAATTTTTTCATGAAATTGTGAAACATGCATCATCAATATTTAATGTGAATAAAAATATAGCTGTTTTATACTAAAATTCACATATACAAATTAGCACTAAAGGAGACTCTCTTGTCTCCTGAAGGATTTTAAAAACACAGTATCATATCAGAATACTAGTCACTTCTGCTAAGGGGTTTAAAATGGGAAGTAAATATTTATTGCAGAATAGTAATAATCTGTTTACACACACTAAATGTTTCAAAGAACTGTCAGATATCTCTCTTTCTCTCCAGAAAAGATGTATTTTCCATCCATAAATACAGATGCAAAAGGTATGCCAAGAATTGGGCGTGCATTTCTATGACTTAAGATTAGACATATTACTGTTAAATATTGGGGCAAATCTTGCATTCCTTACCAAATGAAAAAAATCTCATGGAAGTGAACGCGTGCTCATTTATGAGATCTGAAGTATTATCCAGGATGCAAGAGGTAGTGGAACCAGCAGTGGAGACAAGCATAAGCTTATAGTACCCACTGACAATCAGCTGGACAGGACACTGACAACTGCGTGAAAGACTGTTAAAGCCAGAAGTGATATGAAATTAATTCAGAGTGTTTGGAATATTCTAGATTCAGAAAGTTCACAGCTGGTCAAAACTACAAGGGGTCAACTATTTCATTCCAGAGAAGGAAAGAAAGAATGACATTCTGAAGTTGTTTCTGTGACAAGATCAGTGTATGCTCTTCTCTTCCTTCTCCTGCTTGTCCATTAGTTCAGGAGATAGTGAGGAAGATAAAACAAGGCTGGAGCAAAAATGATTTTAATTTTTCTGGTGCAGCCAAGACAACATGGTACAAAGCCCTACATCAACTGTCAAAGACAACGTGTAGGATGCTACCACTCTTATTAGATCTTTTGCCTCAGCAGCAAGGAAAGGTTCTTTATCCAGCTGCTATCTGACTTCACCTGTCAGTATGGGTTACAGATTTTTCGATAGAAATGGAAAAATCTATCATGGCCATTCTCCTAGGGACTTTGCCTTAAGAACTTCCCAGATCTCTAGTTTTTACTATAAACTCATGTGCATTGTCATTTTTATCAGAGTGAAATGAAGCACATATGCAAAACCTGCTTTCTCCTTTTCCATTATATATATTGTAGCCTCTTTCAGTTAACCCCCAAATTAAAAGAATAGTCCCAAAATTAAAACAATAGTTCACCTTGTTGTATTGATATTCAGCAGCTATTGATACGTTTGCAAAGGAAACATTTTAGCAGAAAGAAAATGCTACTCTTTTAACTGGCTGACACTGATGATGAAGCTTAGAGCTCAGAAAAGTTTTTTGTCAGTGTATTTATGAACACACAGACAGGCAGAGGATCTCTCTAACACTTTACAATGCATTCGTTTAATGGCAATTTTAACTTCTATTAGTTAACTTTTAGTGGAGTTATTCTTACAACCTATACACAGGAGCAAGGTAAGAATCAGATCCTAAACATCAAACAAATAATTTACAAATAGGACTCAGCTGGAGACAAAGCTCATAACTGAAGTTTTGACAGTTAGTGTTTGCCATAGTTTGATGATGATGAATTGCAGGTTGAGGGAGGTGACTATTGGGCACTAGTGAGACCACATCTGTGGTGTTACAGCCAGTTCTTGGCTTTCCAGTAAAAGAAAGATACAGACATACTTGAGTGAGTCCAGTAAAGGTCCACAAAGATGATTAAGGGCTTGGAGCATCTGACATACAAGAAGAGGCTGGCAGGGCTTGAACTGCTTAGCTTGGAGAAGAGACAATTCAGGGAGATCCTATCAAATGTGTCGCGATTCCTGATGGGAGGGAGTAAGGAAGATGGAACCAGACTCTTCCCAGCAGTGCCCAGTGACAGTACAAGATGCAACGGACACAAGCTGGAACAGGAAAGGCTATTTCAACATATGAAAAACCATTCCTCTAAAGATGGTCAGACACTGGGATGTTTTGTGTCTTGGTGGTGTTCAGAATCCTACTGGGCGTGGCCCGAGCAACCCACTTTGAGCAGGGCATGGCAAATCGCCCCTAGAGCTCCCTACCAACTTCAACTATTCTGTGGTTTTGTGATTATGAGGAAAAGAGAGTCTTTTCTATTCTCTCAGGTAACTCAAGATAATTCTACACCACGTGCTCATAATGTTTGGGTTTTTTTTTCATTGTCTCAAAATAAAAAACTAAGTTATGAAATATTTCATTTTGATCATCAAAATGTTTCAGACTAACAAAATATCTTGCATAATACTCTTACAGAACATGACATGTTGATCTTGTGAAATATTTCAATACATTCTCACTGAAAACTCAGATGAAAGTAGCATGTCCCATGCAACATTTTTATTTATTGTCTTCCTACATAATCTTTCAGTTTGAAATTGTTCAACCTGTTCTCAAAGCCTGGTTTAGGCTACTCAGTTTTCAAACCCTAGACTCATGGCATGTCACTGATATTACTGAATATTTTTTGTCTAGAAATGCCTTATAACTAATGACATTTATCATTAATAAACAAAATACCTGTAATATACACAAAAGGCTCAATCTGAAGCATAAGAAATTTGCTAACACAGCAATGTGCTAAAGCTTAAAAACATCCCCACAGTTTGCAGGTAGCTTTATTTGTTTTATCTTTTTGCTGTTGCTTTGGTTTTTTGTGGGGATTTTTTTTTTTTTTTTTGAGATACTAAGATATTTTCTCTCTTTCAAAAAAAGAAACAATAAAAGAAAGGAGAAATTGCTAGCAGAAGCAAAATGATGTGGGTAGCAGAGCACATAGCATAGGTCTCCTAGGTAAGTACACTTTCTTAACTAAATCTTTTTTCTCTGCAGCTTCCAGTACTAAAGGAAAGAACCATGGGCCAGCTTTGCCACAGCATTTCTGAGTATTGTCTGACTGCAACATTATGATGGAAAGGTTTGTTGCAAGCTGCCAAATTAGGGAGCATGATAATTACCTGAACCAAAGGCTTTGAAGAATAGCTTCTGGGTAATGGAATTTGATAATACATGCTGTTCCTTTCATGCTGTGTGATACAGTATTATCCTAGAACTGTTGGAACAGTGGTAACAATTCCATGAAGCCTTCCATCCATGTGCAGATCAGCCATGTTGACATGCACAGCAATGCCCATTCAGTGCATACTTTCCTTGTCTGTTATAGAATTTCTTGCTTCAAATAGCCTGCAGTAAAGCTTGATTTTATTTGTCTTTCTTAATTATCGTAGACCACTGTATGCAATAATCCTTTTATATATTCTTTTAATTAGGTTGTAAAATGTGATCAGTTCCTTTCTGAAAAGTATATTTATCCAATTAAGAAATATATAACTACTAGAATTTATCATTACTTATTATTTCACAGATACAAAGTAGACCTTTTTATTACATGTCATCATTAAATCAAGAAAATGCAGAAAGTGCCGCTCCCTGCAATTACTAAAGTTGCATCTAGCCAAAATTTGATTCACGGTAGGCACCCACAATTGAATAGATGTATGTTAAATGGTACTAGGTAAGTGCTTGACAAGTTCTTCAGCACATGTTTAGACTGGCAGACTGCTACAGGAAAATATCATCCAATGCATCACACATAATGTTATTGTGACACTGGTGACCATGTACAGCTCTGCTCATTTCTGCACTTCAATCTGTATCTAAAATGTGATCTCATCTTTCAAAGATCATAGGTAGACTAAAGCTGGATATATACATTTTCCATTGAACAATGTCAGCTAAGAGTATTTTTGTAGTAGCAAATCCCTGGGGTAGACACAGTCACACTGAGAAAAAACATAGCTTATTTCATTCAGGGAAGTGGAATAAGCAATTCTGACAAAAGCACTCTTTTACTGTTATAAGTTGCACCCAGACCAGGAGGATTTTAAGGCAGAGTAGCCTGTCTTTTTGGTGAATGCCTGAATGACTGGGATTCAGTGAATTCCATCTGCTGGTTTAATCATCAATTTTCCCAGTAAAGACCAGGTACTGACAGGAAACATGATAAGAACACTGATTTATTGCTCTACTCTACAGCTCTACCAATATATATATAGAGAGAGCAGCAAACATTGCTCTAAGGACTAGCTAAAAGGACTGAATAAACCCAGTGTTACTTAGTTAAGGCCTTGTCTATACACAACAGTTCAATTTCTTTAATTATATCATAAACCATATTGGTAAAAATTTTCTTTGCTGCCGTAATATACTCTCAAATATTTAATGCACTCAGCTGCTCTGAGGCACCTTCACAGTCATATAAGCAAAAATACACTAAATGAAAAATTATATAATTACATTATATAAGTGAACCACACTAAATTAAGGTCTTGCAGTGAAAGTTTATCAGTTAAAGAGGGAAGAGAGATTCTCCTGCAGAAGATAGTGCAAATAGACAAAAAGTAATTTTTCATATCCAAGAAGGAGAGACAGATAGGAGACCATGTACACATAGAAACTAACTTAGTTTTTAATTCCTAAACAACAGAGCACCATGCACATTCTCTTTGGCAGACAGACAAACCCACAGCAGCACGGGAAGATTTGCATCTTGGTCCTTGGAAAGGATAGAAACCATCCAGCAGTATGATTTTTAGGCTCAGATCCTAGGCAGTGACAGTCAGAGCTGTCTGAAACTCAGCTTCTTAACAGAGATAGACAAGAAGAGAAAAAGAGGATTGGCAGGGTAAACTACGGCTGCTGTAGGTTACAAGATAATATAGTAAAAACATGGAATATATGACATGACACTCTTCTCTCACTGTAATTTAGCAAAACAGGCTATGCAGCTTGTGTGAGAACTCAGTCAAGTGCCAGCTGATGATAATAAATTTGTAACACAATTTCAAAATCTTTTCTCTCTTTTCAAATTGTTAATTAAAAGTACTGCATGTTAAGAATGAGGTTGATGCCTCTTTCAGAAAAAAATACATTCAAAACCAAAGGGCGCACAGACTGTCATGAAACATGAGGATGTATATGCCAGTCTGGACACAGTCTTATCACACATAGGCGGGGCTCTAAAGAAAAAGAATTTAGTTGATGTACTTGTCCTGATTTATAGTGGATGACAGTCTACACATCAGACGTTTACTCTTACAGGGGTATTAAAAGTGCTCTTGCAAAATAAAGCAATACACAAGACTGTATTTGATAATGCGCTCCTAGAGAATGTAACATGACAAAATTCTTGGACAGCAACTCAGCCGGCAGAACCCCATTGGAGTCCTGCCATTAACACCAGCCGAGGATATAGCTATATTACCAAATTTTTATCCTAGGCAATGAAAAGTGTGTTTTTCAATGTGTCAACTACACTTCACATACAAGCAGAGATCCATAATCATTAACGAATGGCAGTTAATTCTCCTTGTACACGCTGGCAGAAATGATTAGTGACTAAACTAATGAATGGAGCTTTACACCAGTACTCAGACAAGTGTGGTGGGATCTCATCTTGTTAGTGAACTTCTGACTTCAATGGTAGTTTAGCAATGTTCATAATTAGTAATAACTCCCAGAGTTGATTTACCACAGGAGCCCTTTGCACTAGTGAACAATATTCATAGATTATTCAGTATCATGATGTTTTCAAATAGATTATTGGATGCTTAACTTTTATTGTTTACCCAGTGCTACTAATATCAACACAATTTCGCACTAGATCTAATGTTTAACAACAGGGATTCAATAAAAGAATTGTATTTAATTTGGATTCTGAAGTTGACAAGTTAAATCAATGTAGTTCTAAGAAAAGACATCCCAATAACAATACAATGATTATAACTGAATATAACCAAAGAACTTTGGGAAGGTAAATGAATCTTAAAAGGCTACTGAACTAACAGAAGGGAATGGCAGGATTTGGGATTTGGTTAGAGATGGAAAAATAGTACAAATATTTGAAAAATGCCCCACCTAAATAAAATAAGTATTATATTGTCTGAAAACTTTGGAAAATGTGGTTTAGCAGTTAGTGATGATAAATGCAGAACAGAATGCTAAAAAGGAGACATTTGCTTTGCTGGCCTATAAGAACAATAACATCAGTACTTGTAATTTACATCTAAAAGGTGTTTTCCAACTGCTTTCCACTTAAGCCAGAGTTTTCCTCTTGCCTGTAACAGACCAAGTTTAGGCCTCTTTGCAAAAGTTCTAATTATCTACTTTGGGCTCCTTTCTTATTAAAAGAAGCCAAAAATCACACAACTCTTTCTGAGGGAATACTGTAGGAAAATAAATATTACCATGACTACACCTCCATACACCTTCCCCCCTCCAGTAAATTGTGACAACGTATGTGTCTCAGGAAAGTAAAGGGGATTGATCCCTTCCTCTTTCCCCCCTGAACAGTAAGGAAGTTACTGTCTCCTGAACGACAGCATCAGGCTTCAGGTGTGTGTTTGAGGTTCAGACTCCTTCCATGACTCCTGCAATAGGAGATAGGAAGAATTTAGACACCTGTGTCAAAAAAGAATCAGCAGGATTAGCAGCAGCCACCTGAACCTAGAGGATATCTAAAACACAGTAGATAGCCCAAACCTTTGGGCTAGAACATGTACAGACCAAAATGTCTCTGTATTGGAAAGAGAGTGCCTAACTCAGCCTAAGCAACCTTGTGAATTATACATTCTTTTCTACCTGTGATTTTGGAAACCCCAATTAATTAAGCATAGTATACTTATAATAATAATAAGCATATGTACACTTAGCATGCAGACTGTACTTCCTGAAGAAGGGAGCCACCAAGGAGCCAGAACTGAAAAAAACACAAAAGCATTACTACAGTGTTTATTGACCAAGGTACTGAAAAATGTTAGTATTCTGTTTTTCAGACTGTTTTATTCATTATAATATATTCAAATACTCCATACTATGGAGTAGGTTAGTAACCTTTGACTTTCCAGCTGCACAGTGGTCCAGTTTCAAAAAGAATATTTTAGGCTGTGGTAGTTAGTGTCTCCCAGGTATCTGGTACTTCCTTTGTTCTTTCACTCCCTCCTTCCCCCATCTCCCTATTGCAACCTTTCCCCAGAGCTCCTTAATGCACAACTGAGTCTCAGGACCTTAGAGCTAGATCTTCAAAGGGTAAGATCAAGGGTTAGAAAGAGTGCACAGGAGAAGCAGGTTGAGAGTAACACCCCTCTCCTCAGCTCTTTCAGCTGATTTTCAGAACTTGCCCTTGTCTCAGTGTGCAATATGTCTGAAACACATTCCCCAGCATCAGACCTTTATCTCCTGATACAGAACTTAATCACCTGAATTTATCTACGAATTCTACTCCTAAACTATAGGTGATCTAGCCTGTGTATCACAGTGAAGTCTTTTTTTTGGTCAGACCATTGGTGCCTAAAACATAAACCTTACAGTGTGTAAGTTGTGGGGTCTATCTTTCATGCAATTCATGCAATCCTCAGATGTTCTGGCTCATGGTTGATAATGTTCCTAATGGCAACAAAATAAAAAATAAGCATCAATAAAGCCCTCTAAAGATTTGGATCTTGGACTAGTCAATGGTAAATAAAGCCTATCAAAACCCATTGACTTCAGCAATGTGAGTCTCTGTTCCACATTCCCACCCCATGTAACACTGCCTGCCTCACCATCAGTCATAAGGATGTGTAAAGAAATGGTGAAAGACTGTGAAGTGCTTAGATACATCTCAAAGCAAATGTTGAGAGTTTATGCTCTATGGAGATACTTATTTTTCTCTTTCTTCACCATTTTAATAAGAACACAGCTGTTTGTTAATATTTGTCTCTTTTTCTGTATCTGAGGTAAAAAATTACCATTGCCTTTCTCTAACTTCCATTAGATTTTCAGTATTAGTTTTTAACTATGATAGCTGTAGCTAGTGACAAAGTTTCCATAAAGAAATGATGGTGCAGACTGAGATGCTGACACAGCTCTGATGAGACTAGCAATGCCAAACACTCTATAAACTAAATACTTGCACGGTTTTCTATTCTCAAGTTGATCCCACAACTACTGCTCTATATTTCACCATTCACACTGAATTTAATTCTGTTCCACTTTGAGCTAAGACTTTTCATTAAGTTTTAATGCCCCATCAGTACTTATTACCAATGGAGTAAAAATCAGAATATTGGGCACAAAAATAAGGACTACACAGAGGAAAACATGCTAAAACCTATGAAGAGTATTCTTGCATACAGCCATCCAAGAACTGAGGACCACGACCCTACTTGACAAATCAGCAAAAACTTAGGTCTGCTTGTGCTTAGATGAGAGATCTCTGGTATTACCCTCTGAGGTTCTGAAAAGCATGAAGTTGCCGGTACACTAAATGGTGCTCTTCCTTTTCATTTATATCTAAATCAGTTACATTGGTCTTAACACAGGTATCAGAAGCAAAGTGGTTTAGTGAAGTGATCCTTTGACTGAGAGCCAAAAAATTCTAAGTGCTATTCTTAGAAATGCATTATATCAACGTGTGCTTTTAGGCAAATCACTAATCCAAACCACATCACTCTCCTTACTTGCAAAACTGGGAAATAAAGACACTTTCATATTTTTGCAGAATTCTTTGAAGTCCATGCCTTGAAAGGTTCAGAAGAGCATTTGATATTAATGCTTACTATTGTTACTTAAGTTGTAGGAAAACTGAGAACAGCCACTAGTTAATATTTAAAAGGCAGTATGAATGTGTTTATCTCACGGGCATGAGTTAAAGGGTGTCATTGACCTGCTCTCATCACTTGTTGTGGAAAGAATGTTTCAAATAAAATGTGGCAGATAATAGTTTTGGTTTGGCCATTTTCCAGTATAAACACTTGCGTTTTGCTTGTTTAAAATTCAGTGAATTGTGTATGTTATTTTTCAGTACATGCTATGTATTATTGTGGGATGATATTGAAAAATGCCTACAATTGCTATTCTTAATATTTGTTATTTACTTTTGAAAGTAGCGTATGGGGAAATTCTAAGCTCAGCGCCCATGCAAACCCAGGAACGTCATGCAAGCGCAGGAAAGAGTGGAGTTTCCTGGTTGTAAGCAGAGTCACAATTTGTGAAACTGAAATTGAGCTCTATGATCTTCCCAGATGAAAAAATGGTATAAAAGGGGGAAGGGAGCACAGTCTAGAAAGGTGACCAATACACGTGCTATAGGCTAAGCTGTTACTATGAGGCCCCTTTGATGTGCCTCTAGTACAACACTGCAAAACAGAAAACTTCAGCTGGGACTTTATTCCAAGCCAATACTGGACTTAGCGGTGGACAGACAGAGAAAGCAGAAATTCACCAAGTGACCATACAGTAGCCTCAGTTTTATGACAACAGTCATACATCAAACACAACCCCCACATAGATAGTGGGTGCTAGTTACGGAGCTGCCACAGAGATACGCTTTTTGTTCTGACTCACTGTGACTAGCTTACAGACATTTGTAGTTACGTACTGGACCAGCGTTACTATAGCCTAAGAAACAGCCTTGTTAAACTAGCCTGCAACATGCTGACAGTTTAGCTTACGCTGGCAGGGGCAATAGGCAGTACTTGTGAGGGTATCATTATATAATGACTCTTCTTAAAAAAATAAGTGTTGTCTGATCATCTTTGAATACTATGATTTTAGTAATAACATCATTTGCTATCTTTAGAAGGGAATGTTCAGAGTGAAGCGGGTTTTACCTGTTTATTTCACCTTCACAGTGCGGAGGATGCAATGGAAGCAATATAAGCTGCAGAGAGATGTGTTTTATCACAAGGGAAGCTGTCAAGAAGCTCTTCTAGAAGAAGAGAGCATATGTGGACTACAACAGCATGATGTATGAGTCACATTGCTGAAATCAACTCTTGGATTCAACAGTGCCATTTGAAGGGACAAAACCATTACTTTCTTCAGCTATTCAAGGAAGGGAAACACTAACTCAATTGCCAGCACAGCAATCAGAAGGAAATTACGTATTCCTTTTAGTATGCAAGACATTGCTCTATTACCTTATTCATATGAAATTCAGCATCTCTTTTGAAAACAGCAAAACAATGACTTTGTCTCCATTTTAATTTGGAAGGAGTCCAAATTAAGATATTATGAGAGATAAATGATATAATGAGAGCTGCATGCAATTTACTGTAAAAAATGAACAAGCAAAATGACCTTTCAAATGTTTGCATTTTTCTTTTTTGAACTTACTGAAATTTTAATGTTCTAGGTAGTGAAGTCAAGTTTCATATTCAGCTTTTCTGTTAATGTCAACATGCACATGACAGGTTCCAACTAAGCAGAAAAACAGGACATTAGGATGCCAACCTAGTGTTCCGTTATTATCAAGAATAAATGAACTCAACTTACACAGAGGTTCTATACTATCTGCTTCCAGAATACACTCCTATGTACAATACTGTCTCATAGGAATTTTTCTGAGTGGCAAACATTAGATGTTACGGCTGTGAAAAGAAACTCTGAGAACCTTTATTATTCTGAGGTTATAGTTGTGAACAGAAATATATAGGAAGGATTGGTGAAAACATGGCCTCCTGGGCTGTATGATCAGAAAACTTTTGAGTAGTAAAGTCTGCCAGCTCATAGCAAAGGCCAACCTCAGTTTTGCAGCTTCAAGCTTTTAATCCTAAGTAAGCCAATCAGATCCATATTAAGTGATTAGCATATTATGTTAACAAGCATAATTATGCTAATAAACATTCCTTCAAGGAATCTTTATTCTTGATTCTTTGGTTAGATAGCGTCATCTGAAACAAATGGAAAATGTTTTGAAAAACTCAATTAACCCCTTTGGGGCAATCACAGACCTCAACAAACTGGCTTTCAATACTACCTCTCTTGTTAATTTCCAGACTTGCATCTGCCTATGGTCATCATTTCACTGGGAGTTCTCTGCCTTTTTCAAAATCTTACTTTTCTTTTTGCAGGACTTCAGCCCTGTCTGACAAAAAAACCCCAAACAAACAAACAAACAAACACACACAAGAAAACCAAACCAAAATCCAACCACCCACAGAAAAAAAATCTATAATCATGTTTTATTTCTGAAGCTCTCTGTATTTGTTTGCAAGATTCAGTGGCTGGTGTTGTTGATTCTGCAGACTATCCCAGTGGTATCATCTGCTGAACAAAAATGGGAAAACACTACAAGAGCAGAAAAGTTGTCGAAGTCTGCTGGCACAGGACTGAAGTAGAGTGACTAGCCAGGCACTAGCCTAGGACTGGCACTACCCAGGCCAGTATGTATGCTGTGTTCTGTAGTAAAAGGAGTACTTGCTACCGATGGTACTTAACTCTTTTCTATCCTCCAGCTCCTGTTTCACATTCCTGATCCGACATGTTTACATGCATTTTTAAGGTTACACTTACACTCCAATGTGCTAAGGCATACCCAGTATCATGCACAAAACACAAGTTTTTAAAGGCCAGCAAACTATTTAGCCAGATGCATTTAAATATTATTCCATCCACATGCTGGTATCAATAGCATTTACCTGTGTAAAATTTACATCAGTGGATATAAAACATCATCACTCCAGTGAACTGAAGGCCACGGTATTTCAGCTCAGCAGCTGGAAATACAGGATTTTAAAAGATACACTTAAGATACACTTTTCTAATGGTGAAATACAGGAATAGGTCTGGTGATGGCTGTATGTTCTTCACAATAAATCTCCGTGTGCCATAAGGTTAAGCTAGTTTACGTTCTGTAATCAGCAGTGCCCCACCAGTGGGTTTTTGATATGCTTTATTAGCTTAATATGCCTGAATATTGCACTTGCGTGTAGAAAGGCCAGGGGATTGTCAGCCCTGGATCCAGCTGCAGCGAGAGCAGAGCTTTGCAGCCCTGAAGCCTGGACTGTATGAGGGAGTGCACACACGGCGTCTGACTGGGCTAACGGGCCTGAGAAGTTACAAGTCTTTTAAGTCTCCTCTCACCATTGTGTCATTGCTTCACTCCATCAAAACTGAAAAATAAAACAACCGAAGCACTCTGGAGTGACCAGCGTAATCCCATAGAGGTCACAGCAGAGACTAATTTATGATGATTGACAACTGCCAGTGTTTACGAAAATTGGTAGCCAGTATAGCATCTATTACTCATGCCTGCAGAACAGGGCACAGAGAAGTAGTTTTCCCTTTTAGTATTCCTAAAGGTTTACTGTTCTTAGCTTTATTCAAAGAAACTTAAGGCCCCAGGAAAACAGTGCAGCATATATAAACCAGGCAAGCATTATGTCAAGCTATTTTAAAAATGTCAGCCTGTTAGTTGATGTAAGGTTCTGACTTAATATGTAGGAGAAAATGAATGAGTCTGAAAATCTCTGTTTAGTAGTTTAGAAAATGGGATCTGAGATTGCTTTAAACAAGGTCATAAAGACCTCTGAACCTTTCCTTTTATTTATTTCTTTGCAAATATATTGACTGGCTTGATGGTGCACCACAGACAAATATCTACATGCTTCACATAATGAAAGAGTGTCATTACTCTATCTGGACAAACTCCCAGTGTAATTGCAACCAAAGTAAAACATCTCTGAGACTGCAAAGAAGTGTCAAAACAAGAAATAGAATAGCATAGACCTGAGATGTTTTCCATTTGCAGACCTTCATATAGGTGTCTTTTTTCATACTTTTAGCTGTATATTGCAAAGCATAATTTGATGATAGACGTGAAACTGTGTATTAGTTTTTATTTTGACAAATTCATTAAACATCACATAGCTTGAAAAATGAACCAGGAGGCACTAAGCCAGCCTGGGAAGATTGTACTTCATAAACAGAATTGCTCACATGGGCAACATTTTGGTGGAAGTTATAGATTTTCTAGCATATCCCTGATAGATAGCACTAATATAACTTCAATAAAAACTCCGGATATGTCAATATAAAATTTTTTCTAGCTTCAAAAGATGTAAGATACTTCAGCTAATAAATTGGAAGACTCCCTGTTCCTCACGGTACGCTAACTTACACATCGGATTATAGCAAGTATTGAAACCATCTAAGGTGCAGCAGGCAGCTGTAGGTATGCTGCTTATAAAAGTTACACTAAATTAAGTTATCAATGTACTATAGGCAATAATTGGAATTTAAGATCTAGAACAAGTATTTCTGTAAAATGGTAGCATTCTTCTATTTTTAACTGTTAGATAACATATGATTTTTCAAAACTGACAGATGAATGAAAAAGATAAGCAGTATTTGCTGCATACAATTGATGTTCTTTCTCTTTGTTCCCAACATATGACCTTTCACTTACCTCCCTAAGATTTACTGACTTTTTAAAATTGCTACCACTTCCAAATTGATTTGATACAAGGAGTGCAAACAGTTATCTTGTTCTGAAAGAAAAACAGATAAAGGACTTTGAAAGCTGCTGGTGCATGAGGACAGGATAGCGTGTATTTATACACACACATATATATACACACATATATGTGCATATGTGTGTGCATACAAATATAAACATACAGCATTAGATATAGTCAAAGTTCAAATTATGCATATACTTTTGCATCTTATAAACAATGACAATCCAAAAAAATGTGACTGGAAATAGCTGCCCAGGTGGTTTTACACATTCAGTTACCAGGGACTGGAAATAGGAAGAATACAGGGAAATTCACGAATATTTGAGTGATAAAAGTTTTTAAAACTGAAAGAAGATACCATGGAAGAAGGTTACTAACTCAGATGTGGGATGCTGACAGGAATTTGAGATGCTACCAGGGCTTGGCCAAGAAAATTCTTCAGGTTTTGGTACAAAAAATTATTTTGTACTCAGCAGCATGTGCCATACTTAGATGGCCATAGACAGCTTCCTCAGGCATACTGACCATTTGATACTTTTGCAAGGTTCAAGAGAGACTTCCTAGCCAATGTTACAAATAGATTGTACAGATTTTGTGATTATGTGGTACTTTCAAAGTAATTACTGCATTATAAACCAAAAACTATGTTCAAATGTGTCTAAATAAGTTATGTTAATGCACTTAATGCTACAGAGGTAGGTATTCAAAAGTCAGTGCATCTGAACAAGGCATGAGCAGTGTGATGGACTTCCTTAATTGTATGCCTTCAGGTTAATAAAAAACACTTTAAATGCCCAAAATACAATACAATGCATCTGACTGCAAGAAAACAGTGTCCATTGCTAGCATTCATATTGAGTCACAGATTCCTATATTTAAATATTAGCACCAATACTTGTATTGTTTTTTCTATCACAAGCACTTCTTTGTACTTCTACCTCATATTTGCCTCTATGCCACACAGTAAAATGATAATATATTATGAAATATTTTTTTCATTTCAATTAAAACCCAAAGATAATACATTAAATCTCTTCAGCTGGTGAAATTACCTAATTTTCAGTGATCTGCAGACAGCTTTTTGGGTTTCAGTGAACGTAGATTCTCTGTATTCACATCAGAAATGTTCCTCAGAATACTGTTTATCCTTACTCGGGAACTTTAATATTCAGGTTTCTGAATTCTAATAGATAACATTAAACTGGTCGATAATAGGATCTGAAGACACATCAACACCTATTATGGATGTACAGTTCTGCCATACTTGTATGCAACCTCTGGCATAAAACACTGCTCTCTAAGACAGATGTACAGTTGTCAGTGTCGAGCTTCAGCTAATTACCTCCAAGTACACAGTACTAGGAAGAAAGAGACGCAGCTTCAGAGTGGTCTGACTGCCAGGGAAAGCAAGATACATCTTCAGCACTGTTTCTTTTAAAAGAGTGTACTGTGAGTCCCTGCACAGTCACACTGCAGCACGAAGCGTGGAAGCTTTCTTTACCTATGGCTCTGGGCCTCTGGCAAAGAAATTGCTTTCCTTTTGCCTGAATTTATGCAGGCTGTGCTGTTTCCAGAGTACCAAAGAGATCCATTACATAATCCACAGCAGTCTTCCCTAATATCTAATTCCCATTTAACTAGTAAAAAACAAAATCAAGGCAATAAATTCGGATGCTTGTTAAAGATCAGTATATTGACATAACTCAAAATTCAATTTTTTTACCCTCGAACGCTACATTGGAAGCTTTGGAAAAACTATTTATTCTTTCAGTTAAGACAATGGATGATTTTATTCTTCCCAGCAAAATATTCACAAACTGCCCCTCTTTTTGCTGTCTGAGCCAAAGAAATGAAGAGGTATAGAAAACCTTTTGGTTTTGTAGTTTTTCAAGTACAACAGAAGGGGAAGAGGGCGTTACATCCACAAGATGGTTGAATACAGTACTGATAAATACCTGAGCAAGATTTTATTTTCTGTGAACGAATGCAATAATTTCCATAATTTATTCATTAAGTGTAAAAATTTAGAGGGCATAAATTCCTTTAAGTTTTTTTTTCTCTTAACAAATATGTAAATAATTACTCTAATATCCACACCACATTCTTCCAGAATGATTATTTCACTTCTGAAAAGAGATGAACTCAGAAGACAAAAATCAGCAGGTGATGCTATGACTATGTGGTTTCCAGAGAAATATCTGGTTAGAGCAGAATACCCACACTGTGGATCAAAAGCAGACTGAAATTGAATTACTGAAGTACCTATAGAAATTTCCTCTGTAAGAGGGTTAGACTGGAGGAAATGACATCTTGTACAGAAATACTAACTTGCACACTAAGTCAGTACTATAGACTTCTCACCAGAAGTTGGAAAATCAAAATCATTTTAGTCCTAAAATCTTTAGTCCACAACACATGATTTTATGTGCTCTGTATGTTTACTGTTTGTTTGCAAGAAAAGACATCATTCTGAAGCTAAAAACTCTTTTGAAGGTAACTATTTGTCAAAATCAGGGGGCTACAGCCACGAATGGTTAGATGGAAATTTTGGTAGCAAAGTTTCTAAGGTCACGCAGCAGTTTGCCTTGGTCTGTCCTCCTGACTGGACAAGACAGCCAGATCCCTCTTTTCTTAGGTCAGTACTGTTTCTAACAGCAAAGCCAGTTATCGATGATCCACCCAAATTGCTTGCAAGCCATAATGCACTTGAATACTAAATCAGATAATAGTAGAGGTTAATAAAATTTGAAATGCTTAGAGATTTGGCTAGGAAGAGAAAAGCTTTTCAAGTTCATGAATCTCCTTACATTACGGTTACATTCCAACAGAGCATTCCCCACCTGTTAAAGCAGACGCAATTATGATAGGTGAACAGACTGCACGTATGACCTGAACATTGTTCACAACATGAAAAAATATAACACGTTGCTCAAATGTCTGAAAGATTTCTACAGCTAGTAAAGAGAAAATGTCAATGAAAGTGGGAAGAATGAATGCTGGGCTGGGGGCAAGTCTATGAGACCACGTAAGCACCAAGAGTAGGACTTAATGTATAGACATACTTGAAATGACATTCCAGAAGAACAGCAATTTTAAATTAAATATATCTTTTAAAATAAATGTGTGTGCGTATGTATCTATATAATATATGTATCTTATATCATAGAATGGTTTGGGTTAGAAGGGACCTTAAAGATCATCTAGTTCCAGCCCCCCACCATGGGCAGGGACACCTGCCACCAGACCAGGCTGCTCCAAGCCCCATCCAGCCTGGCCTTGAGCATTGCCAGGGATGGGGCACCCACAGCTGCTGTGGGCAGCCTGAGCCAGTGCCTCACCACCCTCACAGTAAAGAATATCTTATTTCTAAACTAAATCCACCTTTTTTCAGCTTAAAGCCATTATTCCCCCTTGTCCTGTCACTACGTGCCCTTGTAAGAAGTCCCTCTCCAGCTTTCCTTTAGGCCCTTTAGTACAGGAATGTTCCTACAAGGTCTCCCCAGAGCCTTCTCTTCCCCAGGCTGAACAACCCCAACTCTCTCAGCCTGTCTGCACAGGAGAGCTGCTCCAGCCCTCTGCTCATCTTTGTGGCCCTCCCCTGGACTTGCTCCAACAGGTCCATGTCCTTCTTATGCTGGGGGCCCCAGAGCTGAATGTGGTACTGCAGGTGGGGTGCCACAAGTGTAATGGGGGAGAATCACCTCCCTCAGCCTGCTGGTGGTCATGCTTCTTTTGATGCAGCCCAGGATTCGGTTGGCTTTCTGGGCTGCAAGTGCATATTGTTGGGCCATTTGGAGCTTCTCGTCAGCTAACCCCCCCAGGTCTTTCTCCTCAGGGCTGCTCTCAATTCATTCTCTGACCAGCCTGCATTTGTGCTTGGGATTGCCCCAACCCACGTGCTGGACCTTGCATTTGGCCTTGTAGAACTTCATGAGGTTAGCGCAGGCCCAGCTCTCAAGCCTGTCAGGGTCCCTCCAAGATGGCATCCTTTCCCTCCAGTGCATCGACCACACCACACAGCTTGGCCTTGTTGGCAAACTGCTGAGGGTGCGCTCAATCCCACCGTCCAAGCAGCTGACAAAGATGTTAAACAGTGCGTTTCATCCGTGGTGACAGACAAAGTAGGTACTCGTGTATATGAGCATATGCATGCTGGCAAAGCTGTATCTGACCTAACAGGCACAAGTTTTCTGGGATAACTTTTAGTAGGCTAAAACTTAGCCTCTTGTAATGGGAAGGAAGTTGGCACCAATTTAAAATTTAATTTTAAATTGATTCAAAAATAGTCCAGTTAAGACTTTAAGGGCAGTACTCAGAAATTAAATTTATTGGACTGACTGGCAAAGGCAAATTATGATTGAACATATGTCCTAGCTTTAGAACTTATACAAATTATTTTGGACACAGCAACTGTTAAAAATTTATGCAGACATAGAAAAGGAATAACGTTGCTGAATGTTTAATGCTATTCATTTCCCAGCACTGCCTATGAGTAAACAGGAATGACATGTTCCTTTCTGATTATGGGCTGTGAGTAAGGTCACGCTGATTTCTCTGTTCTGTGTGCTTCTCTCATAAACCTTTGCATCAGCCTTAATCTCGCTGCTCGCTAGCATATGGTGCACTTGTGTGTGAAGGTACTTGCGCAAAACAAGAATGAAGTGGGGTTTTATTTGATACATTTCCTTGACCATAAATGGAAGCTACTCCTTTCATGTTCTACTTGACAGTTAATGATCTCTAAACACAATAATTGCCTTAAATTTTTCCTTCTTGGTTTTAGCTGTGCTGTGATTTCTTTCTTATCCCATCTTCTCATCACAACAAAAATATCTAAGAACAATATATAAAAAAGGAATATCAGTTTTCATCTACACAGAAATTACTTTTTGGGCATTCTGAAACAACCTTGGATTGCTTTACCATTGTATCTTTACTTACACAGTTATGTGATTGTTATTAGAACTTAATTAGTAATTTCTATTAGATTAAACTTAATCGTATTATTATCTATTTTAGATTCACAGAAAACAGAGGCTGAATATATGAATAGGGCTTCAATGATGTGTTTTAAAGCTCATTCAGGCATTCTTCAAAACTATGGTCAACATGTTGATTCTGACTAAATGAAGCTGAAAATCAAATCATATTTTCTCAATATATCACATCATCATACACATCTGCTGATCAGTGTTAATTAGTCCTATATTTTCCAGTTTGTAATATGTGTATGTTTTATGGGGATGTAAGTAGTAACACATTAGCATATATAATCTCTCTTTGGAAAGCTGCTGAGCAAGTGACCAGTAATAGCTGTTAATGTAAACATTAATCAAATTGAATGCCAGTATGGAAAAGGTCTCAAGTTCAGAAAGAAAATCACCTTTCTACCAGGTATATTACTGTTGAGCTGTAATTAAGTAAGACTATGATATTTTCTATTTAATGACAAATAAATATATTTGGTTTGGCATCTTTTATGCCACCTTGAAGAGCTAATCACTTCACCTTTATAATGAATGCACACCAGTCAGTCTACAATGGTGAATTTAATTTCCGTCCATTGGATAAAGGAGTAAAAAGAAGCAAGAAATTAAAAACTTGCATAAATTAGAATGAAATTATTTAATCTGAGAAAGAAGAGGTCCACATATACTGCCTCAAAGTGATGAATACTTCATAGAAATGTAATGACCTACATTTGGCCTAAATAAGCTATTGTATGACCATAAACGTACTGTTACTGTGAAAAATGAAGGATTGCAGTTATAGTATGTAAACAGTAATAAATATATAAAATACAATCTGTTGTCATGATCAGAGAAACCATTTAAATTATAGTGCTGCTGTGCACTTTCATAACACTTTTTAAGTTATTCACCCTTCAAAATAGTTTTTGTTCTTACAGGACTTGTCTTTCCTAATAAAAAAAAAAACCAAGCACTGAAAGAAGCAAAGCTAAACCAGAGCTTTTCCCAAGGTATGACTATGCACATAGACAAACCAGACTGAACATTTCTACAGAAGGAATGTTTAAGTTTGGCCAAGAAAAAGAAGAATTTGCGAACAGTTCACAGAAAGGCCAATTGCAACACTGCAATTTCTCAGATTCAGTGCAAATACAGATAAAATAAGTTATCTAAAATAAGAAAAAGCATTAAGTCAAAAAAGGCCAAGGAAATGAGATGACTTCAAACTTAGTTATCTAAGAATCTTACGTATGTTTCTTCTTTTAACTATGATGAGATGTATTCAGAAATCTACTCACTCAAAACCATTCTCCTCCTAAAATTAACTAAAATAGAAATAACTTCATTTGCATGCTTCTACATAATAATTAGAGGGACACAGACCACAAAATAGAAATGATCATCCTGAGGAAACCTAGGGGACCGTGATGATGTGCCAAGGGATACAGGAAGCTAAATGGATGAAATCAAGAAAGGCAGGAGGGATTTCTAGACAAGATGTGATAGGGAGTGCGTTAGTTGTTGAGGGGACAAACTCTGGCACTCTGCTGCTAAGTGCTGACAACCACCAAGACTCGCTCACATCAACAGAAACAGAAAAGGCACGATGTTTTATAGCATCGTGACTTTGGAGAACAAGACTGAGAAGGTAAAAAAGGATGGAAATAGCATGTGAATTTACTCAAACTTTACGAAGAGCTGAGGCATTAAAAAAAAAGTAGGTTATTTGCCAGAGCCTGGAAGCCTCAGCCTACCAGTCTGAGGTAGTCAACAAAAGGAATGTAAAATGTGAGGTCAGGAGTTTGATTTTCTTCCTTTTCCTTTGTTTGCCTTCTAGATACTGAAAGCTGAGGAGACTGGGTAGTGAGAATTATTTGTGGTGTTACATCTGTTTTCTTTATTAAAAAGTACCATTGTTCAAGCAGATCCTATACTACAGAAAACATACAAAGTTTTTGCAAGATCATGCAAAGGTATGTGGCACTTTTTCTCACTGCTAAGGAGCGAAGGAAATGCTTTAAGAGGGAGATGAACACTAAGAAAGGATGACTGGCTTTTGTAAGAAAAGAGGTGGTTTATTTCTTGACTGAGTTTCTAAGTAGGTTGGTCTCCTGATCAGAATAGGCTTTTTGTTTTTATACTATTTCTTACTACTTCCTTTTAACCTTTTTTGTAAACTTTATTTTGACTGATACTGGTTTAATTGCAGTAATAACTACCACAAGAAAACTAAAATGCAGTGATCTTTTAAATTAGCATTATTTTTTGAAAATAAAGAGGAACCAGTAAAAGCTCAGGAGTTCTTGCACTGTTTTTAGTAAAATTGCAAAGAATTCATGGGAAGGTAACTATAATTACCATCAAGTATAGCTCTGACCTTAACACATACCTCAAAGGACAATTAGATTCAGCTCTGAAGGGTTTTATCTTTAAGCCTCTTGCTGAATAAAACCACTTTCATTCTATAGTCTGGACTTCATTACATGCCAAACATAGTATTTGTGGCTGTGATGGAGCATCAGATATTTAATGGCTTGGCTGTTACAGTATATGCATAGTAATATACAGATTATGCAACCTCCTAAAGTTTTCCTCTGCTG